>NW_027479673.1:0-80995 GCF_051014685.1 Ptiloglossa arizonensis
TTCTTGGCTTCAAACTCCCATATCTCGCGAACGGATTGACCTAACCGAAAAATTCCTATTGCGTCTGAAAGTAGAAACTCGCCCGATTAGAACGGTATGTGTATTTTTTCACTAGGCCATTCTTGTTAAGAGTTTGGAGCAGCAGAATTGCGAAAAATTTGTTGTCTTCTCAACCATTTCTTGGCTTCAAACTCCCATATCTCGCGAACGGATTGATTTAACCCAAAAATTCCTGTTGCGTCTGAAAGTAGAAACTCGCCCGATTACAACGGTATGTGTATTTTTTCCCTAGCCCATTCTGGTTAAGCGTTTGGAGCAGCAGAATTGCGAAAAATTTGTTGTCTTCTCAAGCATTTCTTAGCTTCAAACTCCCATATCTCGCGAACGGATTGACCTAACCCAAAAATTCCTGTTGCGTCTGAAAGTAGAAACTCGCCCGATTACAATCGTATGTGTATTTTTTCCCTAGGCCATTCTGGTTAAGCGTTTGGAGCAGCAGATTTGCGAAAAATTTGTTGTCCTCTAAACCATTTCTTAGTTTCAAACTCTCATATCTCGCGAACGGATTGACCTGACCCAAAAATTCCTATTGCATTTGAAAGTAGAAACTCGCCCGATTACAACGGTATGCGTATTTTTTCCCTAGGCCATTCCGGTTAAGCGTTTGGAGCAGCAGAATTGCGAAAAATTTGTTGTCTCCTCAAGCATTTCTTAGCTTCAAACTCTCATATCTCGCGAACGGATTGACCTAACCCAACAATTCCTGTTGCGTCTGAAGTAGAAACTCGCCCGATTACAACGGTATGTGTATTTTTTCCCTAGGGCATTCTGGTTAAGCGTTTGGAGCAGCAGAATTGCGAAAAATTTTTTGCCTTCTCAACCATTTCTTGGCTTCAAACTCCCATATCTCGCGAACGGATTGACTTAACCCAAAAATTCCTGTTGCGTCTGAAAGTAGAAACTCGCCCGATTACAACGGTATGTGTATTTTTTCCCTAGCCCATTCTGGTTAAGCGTTTGGAGCAGCAGAATTGCGAAAAATTTGTTGTCTTCTCAAGCATTTCTTAGCTTCAAACTCTCATATCTCGCGAACGGATTGACCTAACCCAAAAATTCCTGTTGCGTCTGAAAGTAGAAACTCGCCCGATTACAATCGTATGTGTATTTTTTCCCTAGGCCATTCTGGTTAAGCGTTTGGAGCAGCAGATTTGCGAAAAATTTGTTGTCCTCTCAACCATTTCTTAGCTTCAAACTCTCATATCTCGCGAACGGATTGACCTGACCCAAAAATTCCTATTGCATTTGAAAGTAGAAACTCGCCCGATTACAACGGTATGCGTATTTTTTCCCTAGGCCATTCTGGTTAAGCGTTTGGAGCAGCAGAATTGCGAAAAATTTGTTGTCTCCTCAAGCATTTCTTAGCTTCAAACTCTCATATCTCGCGAACGGATTGACCTAACCCAACAATTCCTGATGCGTCTGAAAGTAGAAACTCGCCCGATTACAACGGTGCGTGTATTTTTCCCCTAGGCCATTCTGGTTAAGCGATTGGAGCAGCAGAATTACGAAAAATTTGTTGTCTTGTCAACCATTTCCTAGCTTCAAAGTCCCATATCTCGCGAACGGATTGACCTAACCCAAAAATTCCTATTGCGTTTGACAGTAGAAACTCGCCCGATTACAACGGTATGTGTATTTTTTCCCTAGGGCATTCTGGTTAAGCGTTTGGAGCAGCAGAATTGCGAAAAATTTTTTGCCTTCTCAACCATTTCTTGTCTTCAAACTCCCATATCTCGCGAACGGATTGACCTAACCCAAAAATTCCTTATGCACCCTGAAAGTAGAAACTCGCACGATTACAACGGTACGTGTATTTTTCCCCTAGGGCATTCTGGTTAAACGATTGGAGCAGCAGAAGTGCGAAAAATTTGTTGTCTTGTGAACCATTTCTTAGCTTCAAAGTCCCATATCTCGCGAACGGATTGACCGAACCCAAAAATTCCTATTTTAACTGACTGTAGAAACTCGCCGGATTACAACGGTTTGTGTATTTTTTCCCAGCCCATTCTGGTTAAGCGTTTGGTGCAGCAGAATTGCGAAAAATTTGTTGTCTTCTAAACCATTTCTTAGATTCAAACTCCCATATCTCGCGAACGGATTGATTTAACCGAAAAATTCCTATTGCGTCTGAAAGTAGAAACTCGCCCGATTACAACGGTATGTGTATTTTTTCCCTAGGGCATTCTGGTTAAGCGTTTGGAGCAGCAGAATTGCGAAAAATTTTTTGCCTTCTCAACCATTTCTTGCTTTCAAACTCCCATACCTCGCGAACGGATTGACCTAACCCAAAAATTCCTTATGCACCTGAAAGTAGAAACTCGCACGATTACAACGGTACGTGCATTTTTCCCCTAGGCCATTCTTGTTAAGCGATTGGAGCAGCAGAATTGCGAAAAATTTGTTGTCTTGTCAACCATTTCTTAGCTTCGAAGTCCCATATCTCGCGAACGGATTGACCTAACCCAAAAGTTCCTTTTGCGTCTGAAAGTAGAAACTCGCCCGATTACAACGGTATGTGTATTTTTTCCCTAGGCCATTCTGGTTAAGCGTTTGGAGCAGCAGAATTGCGAAAAATTTTTTGCCTTCTCAACCATTTCTTGGCTTCAAACTCCCATGTCTCGCGAACGGATTGACCTAACCCAAAAATTCCTTATGCATCTGAAAGTAGAAACTCGCCCGGTTACAAAGGTACGTGTATTTTTCCCCTAGGCCATTCTGGTTAAGCGATTGGAGCAGCAGAAGTGCGAAAAATTTGTTTTCTTGTCAACCATTTCTTAGCTTCAAAGTCCCATATCTCGCGAACGGATTGACCAAACCCAAAAATTCCTATTGTATCTGAAAGTAGAAACTCGACCGATTACAACGGTATGCGTATTTTTTCCCTTGGCCATTCTGGTTAAGCGTTTGGAGCAGCAGATTTGCGAAAAATTTGTTGTCTTCTCAACCATTTCTTAGCTTCAAACTCTCATATCTCGCGAACGGATTGTCCTAACCCAAAAATTCGTATTGCATTTGAAAGTAGAAACTCGCCCGATTACAACGGTATGTGTATTTTTCCCCTAGGACATTCTGGTTAAGCGATTGGAGCAGCAGAATTGCGAAAAATTTGTTGTCTTGTCAACCATTTCTTAGCTTCAAAGTCCCATATCTCGCGAACGGATTGACCTAACCCAAAAATTCCTATTGCATTTGAAAGTAGAAACTAGGGCATTCTGGTTAAGCGTTTGGAGCAGCAGAATTGCGAAAAATTTTTTGCCTTCTCAACCATTTCTTAGCTTCAAACTCTCATATCTCGCGAACGGATGGACCTAACCCAAAAATTCCTATTGCATTTGAAAGTAGAAACTCGCCCGTTTACAACGGTATGTGTATTTTTTCCCTATGCCATTCTGGTTAAGAGTTTGGAGCAGTAGAATTGCGAAAAATTTTTTGCCTTCTCAACCATTTCTTGGCTTCAAACTCCCATATCTCGCGAACCGATTGACCTAACCGAAAAATTCCTATTGCGTCTGAAAGTAGAAACTCGCCCGATTACAACGGTGTGCGTATTTTTTCCCTAGGCCATTCTGGTTAAGCGTTTGGAGCAGCAGAATTGCGAAAAATTTTTTGCCTTCTCAACCATTTCTTGGCTTCAAACTCCCATATCTCGCGAACGGATTGACCTAACCCAAAAATTCCTGTTGCGTCTGACAGTAGAAGCTCGCCCGATTACAACGGTATGTGTATTTTTTCCCTAGGCCATTCTGGTTAAGCGTTTGGAGCAGCAGAATTGCGAAAAATTTTTTGCCTTCTCAACCATTTCTTGGCTTCAAACTCCCATATCTCGCGAACGGATTGACCTAACCCAAAAATTCCTGTTGCGTCTAAAAGTAGAAGCTCGCCCGATTACAACGGTATGTGCATTTTTTCCCTAGGCCATTCTGGTTAAGCGTTTGGAGCAGCAGAATTGCGAAAAATTTTTTGCCTTCTCAACCATTTCTTGGCTTCAAACTCCCATATCTCGCGAACGGATTGACCTAACCCAAAAATTCCTGTTGCGTCTGAAAGTAGAAACTCGCCCGACTACAACGGTATGGGTATTTTTTCCCTAGGCCATTCTGGTTAAGCGTTTGGAGCAGCAGAATTGCGAAAAATTTTTTGCCTTCTCAACCATTTCTTCGCTTCAAACTCCCATATCTCGCGAACGGATTGTCCTAACCCAAAAATTCCTATTGCATCTGAAAGTAGAAACTCGCCCGTTTACAACGGTATGTGTATTTTTCCCCTAGGCCATTCTGGTTAAGCGATTGGAGCAGTAGAATTGCGAAAAATTTTTTGCCTTCTCAACCATTTCTTGGCTTCAAACTCCCATATCTCGCGAACGGATTGACCTAACCGAAAAATTCCTATTGCGTCTGAAAGTAGAAACTCGCCCGTTTACAACGGTATGTGTATTTTTTCCCTAGGCCATTCTGGTTAAGAGTTTGGAGCAGTAGAATTGCGAAAAATTTTTTGCCTTCTCAACCATTTCTTGGCTTCAAACTCCCATATCTCGCGAACGGATTGACCTAACCGAAAAATTCCTATTGCGTCTGAAAGTAGAAACTCGCCCGATTAGAACGGTATGTGTATTTTTTCACTAGGCCATTCTTGTTAAGAGTTTGGAGCAGCAGAATTGCGAAAAATTTGTTGTCTTCTCAACCATTTCTTGGCTTCAAACTCCCATATCTCGCGAACGGATTGATTTAACCCAAAAATTCCTGTTGCGTCTGAAAGTAGAAACTCGCCCGATTACAACGGTATGTGTATTTTTTCCCTAGCCCATTCTGGTTAAGCGTTTGGAGCAGCAGAATTGCGAAAAATTTGTTGTCTTCTCAAGCATTTCTTAGCTTCAAACTCCCATATCTCGCGAACGGATTGACCTAACCCAAAAATTCCTGTTGCGTCTGAAAGTAGAAACTCGCCCGATTACAATCGTATGTGTATTTTTTCCCTAGGCCATTCTGGTTAAGCGTTTGGAGCAGCAGATTTGCGAAAAATTTGTTGTCCTCTCAACCATTTCTTAGTTTCAAACTCTCATATCTCGCGAACGGATTGACCTGACCCAAAAATTCCTATTGCATTTGAAAGTAGAAACTCGCCCGATTACAACGGTATGCGTATTTTTTCCCTAGGCCATTCCGGTTAAGCGTTTGGAGCAGCAGAATTGCGAAAAATTTGTTGTCTCCTCAAGCATTTCTTAGCTTCAAACTCTCATATCTCGCGAACGGATTGACCTAACCCAACAATTCCTGTTGCGTCTGAAAGTAGAAACTCGCCCGATTACAACGGTATGTGTATTTTTTCCCTAGGGCATTCTGGTTAAGCGTTTGGAGCAGCAGAATTGCGAAAAATTTTTTGCCTTCTCAACCATTTCTTGGCTTCAAACTCCCATATCTCGCGAACGGATTGACTTAACCCAAAAATTCCTGTTGCGTCTGAAAGTAGAAACTCGCCCGATTACAACGGTATGTGTATTTTTTCCCTAGCCCATTCTGGTTAAGCGTTTGGAGCAGCAGAATTGCGAAAAATTTGTTGTCTTCTCAAGCATTTCTTAGCTTCAAACTCTCATATCTCGCGAACGGATTGACCTAACCCAAAAATTCCTGTTGCGTCTGAAAGTAGAAACTCGCCCGATTACAATCGTATGTGTATTTTTTCCCTAGGCCATTCTGGTTAAGCGTTTGGAGCAGCAGATTTGCGAAAAATTTGTTGTCCTCTCAACCATTTCTTAGCTTCAAACTCTCATATCTCGCGAACGGATTGACCTGACCCAAAAATTCCTATTGCATTTGAAAGTAGAAACTCGCCCGATTACAACGGTATGCGTATTTTTTCCCTAGGCCATTCTGGTTAAGCGTTTGGAGCAGCAGAATTGCGAAAAATTTGTTGTCTCCTCAAGCATTTCTTAGCTTCAAACTCTCATATCTCGCGAACGGATTGACCTAATCCAACAATTCCTGATGCGTCTGAAAGTAGAAACTCGCCCGATTACAACGGTGCGTGTATTTTTCCCCTAGGCCATTCTGGTTAAGCGATTGGAGCAGCAGAATTACGAAAAATTTGTTGTCTTGTCAACCATTTCCTAGCTTCAAAGTCCCATATCTCGCGAACGGATTGACCTAACCCAAAAATTCCTATTGCGTTTGACAGTAGAAACTCGCCCGATTACAACGGTATGTGTATTTTTTCCCTAGGGCATTCTGGTTAAGCGTTTGGAGCAGCAGAATTGCGAAAAATTTTTTGCCTTCTCAACCATTTCTTGTCTTCAAACTCCCATATCTCGCGAACGGATTGACCTAACCCAAAAATTCCTTATGCACCTGAAAGTAGAAACTCGCACGATTACAACGGTACGTGTATTTTTCCCCTAGGGCATTCTGGTTAAACGATTGGAGCAGCAGAAGTGCGAAAAATTTGTTGTCTTGTGAACCATTTCTTAGCTTCAAAGTCCCATATCTCGCGAACGGATTGACCGAACCCAAAAATTCCTATTTTAACTGACTGTAGAAACTCGCCGGATTACAACGGTTTGTGTATTTTTTCCCCAGCCCATTCTGGTTAAGCGTTTGGTGCAGCAGAATTGCGAAAAATTTGTTGTCTTCTAAACCATTTCTTAGATTCAAACTCCCATATCTCGCGAACGGATTGATTTAACCGAAAAATTCCTATTGCGTCTGAAAGTAGAAACTCGCCCGATTACAACGGTATGTGTATTTTTTCCCTAGGGCATTCTGGTTAAGCGTTTGGAGCAGCAGAATTGCGAAAAATTTTTTGCCTTCTCAACCATTTCTTGCTTTCAAACTCCCATACCTCGCGAACGGATTGACCTAACCCAAAAATTCCTTATGCACCTGAAAGTAGAAACTCGCACGATTACAACGGTACGTGCATTTTTCCCCTAGGCCATTCTTGTTAAGCGATTGGAGCAGCAGAATTGCGAAAAATTTGTTGTCTTGTCAACCATTTCTTAGCTTCGAAGTCCCATATCTCGCGAACGGATTGACCTAACCCAAAAGTTCCTTTTGCGTCTGAAAGTAGAAACTCGCCCGATTACAACGGTATGTGTATTTTTTCCCTAGGCCATTCTGGTTAAGCGTTTGGAGCAGCAGAATTGCGAAAAATTTTTTGCCTTCTCAACCATTTCTTGGCTTCAAACTCCCATGTCTCGCGAACGGATTGACCTAACCCAAAAATTCCTTATGCATCTGAAAGTAGAAACTCGCCCGGTTACAAAGGTACGTGTATTTTTCCCCTAGGCCATTCTGGTTAAGCGATTGGAGCAGCAGAAGTGCGAAAAATTTGTTTTCTTGTCAACCATTTCTTAGCTTCAAAGTCCCATATCTCGCGAACGGATTGACCAAACCCAAAAATTCCTATTGTATCTGAAAGTAGAAACTCGACCGATTACAACGGTATGCGTATTTTTTCCCTTGGCCATTCTGGTTAAGCGTTTGGAGCAGCAGATTTGCGAAAAATTTGTTGTCTTCTCAACCATTTCTTAGCTTCAAACTCTCATATCTCGCGAACGGATTGTCCTAACCCAAAAATTCGTATTGCATTTGAAAGTAGAAACTCGCCCGATTACAACGGTATGTGTATTTTTCCCCTAGGACATTCTGGTTAAGCGATTGGAGCAGCAGAATTGCGAAAAATTTGTTGTCTTGTCAACCATTTCTTAGCTTCAAAGTCCCATATCTCGCGAACGGATTGACCTAACCCAAAAATTCCTATTGCATTTGAAAGTAGAAACTAGGGCATTCTGGTTAAGCGTTTGGAGCAGCAGAATTGCGAAAAATTTTTTGCCTTCTCAACCATTTCTTAGCTTCAAACTCTCATATCTCGCGAACGGATGGACCTAACCCAAAAATTCCTATTGCATTTGAAAGTAGAAACTCGCCCGTTTACAACGGTATGTGTATTTTTTCCCTATGCCATTCTGGTTAAGAGTTTGGAGCAGTAGAATTGCGAAAAATTTTTTGCCTTCTCAACCATTTCTTGGCTTCAAACTCCCATATCTCGCGAACCGATTGACCTAACCGAAAAATTCCTATTGCGTCTGAAAGTAGAAACTCGCCCGATTACAACGGTGTGCGTATTTTTTCCCTAGGCCATTCTGGTTAAGCGTTTGGAGCAGCAGAATTGCGAAAAATTTTTTGCCTTCTCAACCATTTCTTGGCTTCAAACTCCCATATCTCGCGAACGGATTGACCTAACCCAAAAATTCCTGTTGCGTCTGACAGTAGAAGCTCGCCCGATTACAACGGTATGTGTATTTTTTCCCTAGGCCATTCTGGTTAAGCGTTTGGAGCAGCAGAATTGCGAAAAATTTTTTGCCTTCTCAACCATTTCTTGGCTTCAAACTCCCATATCTCGCGAACGGATTGACCTAACCCAAAAATTCCTGTTGCGTCTGAAAGTAGAAGCTCGCCCGATTACAACGGTATGTGCATTTTTTCCCTAGGCCATTCTGGTTAAGCGTTTGGAGCAGCAGAATTGCGAAAAATTCTTTGCCTTCTCAACCATTTCTTCGCTTCAAACTCCCATATCTCGCGAACGGATTGTCCTAACCCAAAAATTCCTATTGCATCTGAAAGTAGAAACTCGCCCGTTTACAACGGTATGTGTATTTTTCCCCTAGGCCATTCTGGTTAAGCGATTGGAGCAGTAGAATTGCGAAAAATTTTTTGCCTTCTCAACCATTTCTTGGCTTCAAACTCCCATATCTCGCGAACGGATTGACCTAACCGAAAAATTCCTATTGCGTCTGAAAGTAGAAACTCGCCCGATTACAACGGTACGTGTATTTTTCGCCTAGGCCATTCTGGTTAAGCGATTGGAGCAGCAGAAGTGCGAAAAATTTGTTGTCTCCTCAACCATTTCTTAGCTTCAAACTCTCATATCTCGCGAACGGATTGACCTAATCCAAAAATTCGTATTGCATTTGAAAGTAGAAACTCGCCCGATTACAACGGTATGTGTATTTTTTCCCTAGGCCATTCTGGTTAAGCGATTGGAGCAGCAGAATTGCGAAAAATTTGTTGTCTTGTCAACCATTTCTTAGCTTCAAAGTCCCATATCTCGCGAACGGATTGACCTAACCCAAAAATTCCTATTGCATTTGAAAGTAGAAACTCGCCCGATTACAACGGTTCTTGTATTTTTCCCCTAGGCCATTCTGGTTAAGCGATTGGAGCAGCAGAAGTGCGAAAAATTTGTTGTCTTGTCAACCATTTCTTAGCTTCAAAGTCCCATATCTCGCGAACGGATTGACCGAACCCAAAAATTCCTATTGTATCTGAAAGTAGAAACTCGCCCGATTACAACGGTATGTGTATTTTTTCCCTAGGCCATTCTGGTTAAGCGTTTGGAGCAGCAGAATTGCGAAAAATTTTTTGCCTTCTCAACCATTTCTTGGCTTCAAACTCCCATATCTCGCGAACGGATTGACCTAACCCAAAAATTCCTGTTGCGTCTGAAAGTAGAAACTCGCCCGACTACAACGGTATGTGTATTTTTTCCCTAGGCCATTCTGGTTAAGCGTTTGGAGCAGCAGAATTGCGAAAAATTTTTTGCCTTCTCAACCATTTCTTCGCTTCAAACTCCCATATCTCGCGAACGGATTGTCCTAACCCAAAAATTCCTATTGCATCTGAAAGTAGAAACTCGCCCGTTTACAACGGTATGTGTATTTTTCCCCTAGGCCATTCTGGTTAAGCGATTGGAGCAGTAGAATTGCGAAAAATTTTTTGCCTTCTCAACCATTTCTTGGCTTCAAACTCCCATATCTCGCGAACGGATTGACCTAACCGAAAAATTCCTATTGCGTCTGAAAGTAGAAACTCGCCCGTTTACAACGGTATGTGTATTTTTTCCCTAGGCCATTCTGGTTAAGAGTTTGGAGCAGTAGAATTGCGAAAAATTTTTTGCCTTCTCAACCATTTCTTGGCTTCAAACTCCCATATCTCGCGAACGGATTGACCTAACCGAAAAATTCCTATTGCGTCTGAAAGTAGAAACTCGCCCGATTACAACGGTACGTGTATTTTTTCCCCAGCCCATTCTGGTTAAGCGTTTGGTGCAGCAGAAATGCGAAAAATTTGTTGTCTTCTCAACCATTTCTTAGCTTCAAAGTCCCATATCTCGCGAACGGATTGACCAAACCCAAAAATTCCTGCTGCGTCTGAAAGTAGAAACTCGCCCGTTTACAACGGTATGTGTATTTTTTCCCTAGGCCATTCTGGTTAAGAGTTTGGAGCAGTAGAATGGCGAAAAATTTTTTGCCTTCTCAACCATTTCTTGGCTTCAAACTCCCATATCTCGCGAACGGATTGTCCTAACCCAAAAATTCCTTATGCATCTGAAAGTAGAATCTCGCCCGGTTAAAACGGTACGTGTATTTTTCCCCTAGGCCATTCTGGTTAAGCGATTGGAGCAGCAGAAGTGCGAAAAATTTGTTGTCTTCTCAACCATTTCTTAGCTTCAAACTCTCATATCTCGCGAACGGATTGACCTAATCCAAAAATTCCTGTTGCGTCTGAAAGTAGAAGCTCGCCCGATTACAACGGTATGTGTATTTTTTCCCTAGGCCATTCTGGTTAAGCGTTTGGAGCAGCAGAATTGCGAAAAATTTTTTGCCTTCTCAACCATTTCTTGGCTTCAAACTCCCATATCTCGCGAACGGATTGACCTAACCCAAAAATTCCTGTTGCGTCTGAAAGTAGAAGCTCGCCCGATTACAACGGTATGTGTATTTTTTCCCTAGGCCATTCTGGTTAAGCGTTTGGAGCAGCAGAATTGCGAAAAATTTTTTGCCTTCTCAACCATTTCTTCGCTTCAAACTCCCATATCTCGCGAACGGATTGTCCTAACCCAAAAATTCCTATTGCATCTGAAAGTAGAAACTCGCCCGTTTACAACGGTATGTGTATTTTTCCCCTAGGCCATTCTGGTTAAGCGATTGGAGCAGTAGAATTGCGAAAAATTTTTTGCCTTCTCAACCATTTCTTGGCTTCAAACTCCCATATCTCGCGAACGGATTGACCTAACCGAAAAATTCCTATTGCGTCTGAAAGTAGAAACTCGCCCGATTACAACGGTACGTGTATTTTTCGCCTAGGCCATTCTGGTTAAGCGATTGGAGCAGCAGAAGTGCGAAAAATTTGTTGTCTCCTCAACCATTTCTTAGCTTCAAACTCTCATATCTCGCGAACGGATTGACCTAATCCAAAAATTCGTATTGCATTTGAAAGTAGAAACTCGCCCGATTACAACGGTATGTGTATTTTTCCCCTAGGCCATTCTGGTTAAGCGATTGGAGCAGCAGAATTGCGAAAAATTTGTTGTCTTGTCAACCATTTCTTAGCTTCAAAGTCCCATATCTCGCGAACGGATTGACCTAACCCAAAAATTCCTATTGCATTTGAAAGTAGAAACTCGCCCGATTACAACGGTTCTTGTATTTTTCCCCTAGGCCATTCTGGTTAAGCGATTGGAGCAGCAGAAGTGCGAAAAATTTGTTGTCTTGTCAACCATTTCTTAGCTTCAAAGTCCCATATCTCGCGAACGGATTGACCTAACCCAAAAATTCCTATTGTACCTGAAAGTAGAAACTCGCCCGGTTACAACGGTATGTGTATTTTTTCCCTAGGCCATTCTGGTTAAGCGATTGGAGCAGCAGAAGTGCGAAAAATTTGTTGTCTTGTCAACCATTTCTTAGCTTCAAAGTCCCATATCTCGCGAACGGATTGGCCAGACCCAAAAATTCCTATTGTAACTGAAAGTAGAAATTCGCCCAATTACAACGGTATGTGTATTTTTTCCCTAGGCCATTCTGTTTAAGCGTTTGGAGCAGCAGAATTGCGAAAAATTTTTTGCCTTCTCAACCATTTCTTGGCTTCAATCTCCCATATCTCGCGAACGGATTGACCTAACCCAAAAATTCCTATTGCATCTGAAAGTAGAAACCCGCCCGGTTACAACGGTATGTGTATTTTTTCCCTAGGCCATTCTGGTTAAGCGATTGGAGCAGCAGAAGTGCGAAAAATTTGTTGTCTTGTCAACCATTTCTTAGCTTCAAAGTCCCATATCTCGCGAACGGATTGACCAGACCCAAAAATTCCTATTGTAACTGAAAGTAGAAATTCGCCCGATTACAACCGTATGTGTATTTTATCCCTAGGCCATTCTGGTTAAGCGATTGGAGCAGCAGAAGTGCGAAAAATTTGTTGTCTTGTCAACCATTTCTTAGCTTCAAAGTCCCATATCTCGCGAACGGATTGACCGAACCCAAAAATTCCTATTGTATCTGAAAGTAGAAACTCGCCCGATTACAACGGTATGTGTATTTTTTCCCTAGGCCATTCTGGTTAAGCGTTTGGAGCAGCAGAATTGCGAAAAATTTTTTGCCTTCTCAACCATTTCTTGGCTTCAAACTCCCATATCTCGCGAACGGATTGACCTAACCCAAAAATTCCTGTTGCATCTGAAAGTAGAAACTCGCCCGTTTACAACGGTATGTGTATTTTTCCCCTAGGCCATTCTGGTTAAGCGATTGGAGCAGTAGAATTGCGAAAAATTTTTTGCCTTCTCAACCATTTCTTGGCTTCAAACTCCCATATCTCGCGAACGGATTGACCTAACCGAAAAATTCCTATTGCGTCTGAAAGTAGAAACTCGCCCGTTTACAACGGTATGTGTATTTTTTCCCTAGGCCATTCTGGTTAAGAGTTTGGAGCAGTAGAATTGCGAAAAATTTTTTGCCTTCTCAACCATTTCTTGGCTTCAAACTCCCATATCTCGCGAACGGATTGACCTAACCGAAAAATTCCTATTGCGTCTGAAAGTAGAAACTCGCCCGATTACAACGGTACGTGTATTTTTTCCCCAGCCCATTCTGGTTAAGCGTTTGGTGCAGCAGAAGTGCGAAAAATTTGTTGTCTTCTCAACCATTTCTTAGCTTCAAAGTCCCATATCTCGCGAACGGATTGACCAAACCCAAAAATTCCTGCTGCGTCTGAAAGTAGAAACTCGCCCGTTTACAACGGTATGTGTATTTTTTCCCTAGGCCATTCTGGTTAAGAGTTTGGAGCAGTAGAATGGCGAAAAATTTTTTGCCTTCTCAACCATTTCTTGGCTTCAAACTCCCATATCTCGCGAACGGATTGTCCTAACCCAAAAATTCCTTATGCATCTGAAAGTAGAAACTCGCCCGGTTAAAACGGTACGTGTATTTTTCCCCTAGGCCATTCTGGTTAAGCGATTGGAGCAGCAGAAGTGCGAAAAATTTGTTGTCTTCTCAACCATTTCTTAGCTTCAAACTCTCATATCTCGCGAACGGATTGACCTAATCCAAAAATTCGTATTGCATTTGAAAGTAGAAACTCGCCCGATTACAACGTTAATGTGTATTTTTTCCCTAGGCCATTCTGGTTAAGCGTTTGGAGCAGCAGAATTGCGAAAAATTTTTTGCCTTCTCAACCATTTCTTGGCTTCAAACTCCCATATCTCGCGAACGGATTAACCTAACCGAAAAATTCCTATTGCGTCTGAAAGTAGAAACTCGCCCGATTACAACGATACGTGTATTTTTCCCCTAGGCCATTCTGGATAAGCGTTTGGAGCAGCAGAATTGCGAAAAATTTTTTGCCTTCTCAACCATTTCTTAGCTTCAAACTCCCATATCTCGCGAACGGATTAACCTAACCCAAAAATTCCTGTTGCGTCTGAAAGTAGAAACTCGCCCGATTACAACGGTATGTGTATTTTCCCCTAGGCCATTCTGGTTAAGCGATTGGAGCAGCAGAATTGCGAAAAATTTGTTGTCTTGTCAACCATTTCTTAGCTTCAAAGTCCCATATCTCGCGAACGGATTGACCTAACCCAAAAATTCCTATTGCATTTGAAAGTAGAAACTCGCCCGATTACAACGGTTCTTGTATTTTTCCCCTAGGCCATTCTGGTTAAGCGATTGGAGCAGCAGAAGTGCGAAAAATTTGTTGTCTTGTCAACCATTTCTGAGCTTCAAAGTCCCATATCTCGCGAACGGATTGACCGAACCCAAAAATTCCTATTGTATCTGAAAGTAGAAACTCGCCCGATTACAACGGTATGTGTATTTTTTCCCTAGGCCATTCTGGTTAAGCGTTTGGAGCAGCAGAATTGCGAAAAATTTTTTGCCTTCTCAACCATTTCTTGGCTTCAAACTCCCATATCTCGCGAACGGATTGACCTAACCCAAAAATTCCTGTTGCGTCTGAAAGTAGAAACTCGCCCGACTACAACGGTATGTGTATTTTTTCCCTAGGCCATTCTGGTTAAGCGTTTGGAGCAGCAGAATTGCGAAAAAATTTTTGCCTTCTCAACCATTTCTTCGCTTCAAACTCCCATATCTCGCGAACGGATTGTCCTAACCCAAAAATTCCTATTTTATCTGAAAGTAGAAACTCGCCCGTTTACAACGGTATGTGTATTTTTCCCCTAGGCCATTCTGGTTAAGCGTTTGGAGCAGCAGAATTGCGAAAAATTTTTTGCCTTCTCAACCATTTCTTGGCTTCAAACTCCCATATCTCGCGAACGGATTGACCTAACCCAAAAATTCCTGTTGCGTCTGAAAGTAGAAACTCGCCCGACTACAACGGTATGTGTATTTTTTCCCTAGGCCATTCTGGTTAAGCGTTTGGAGCAGCAGAATTGCGAAAAAATTTTTGCCTTCTCAACCATTTCTTCGCTTCAAACTCCCATATCTCGCGAACGGATTGTCCTAACCCAAAAATTCCTATTTTATCTGAAAGTAGAAACTCGCCCGTTTACAACGGTATGTGTATTTTTTCCCTAGGCCATTCTGGTTAAGAGTTTGGAGCAGTAGAATTGCGAAAAATTTTTTGCCTTCTCAACCATTTCTTGGCTTCAAACTCCCATATCTCGCGAACGGATTGACCTAACCGAAAAATTCCTATTGCGTCTGAAAGTAGAAACTCGCCCGATTACAACGGTACGTGTATTTTTTCCCCAGCCCATTCTGGTTAAGCGTTTGGTGCAGCAGAAATGCGAAAAATTTGTTGTCTTCTCAACCATTTCTTAGCTTCAAAGTCCCATATCTCGCGAACGGATTGACCAAACCCAAAAATTCCTGCTGCGTCTGAAAGTAGAAACTCGCCCGTTTACAACGGTATGTGTATTTTTTCCCTAGGCCATTCTGGTTAAGAGTTTGGAGCAGTAGAATGGCGAAAACTTTTTTGCCTTCTCAACCATTTCTTGGCTTCAAACTCCCATATCTCGCGAACGGATTGTCCTAACCCAAAAATTCCTATTGTATCTGAAAGTAGAAACTCGCCCGATTACAACGGTATGTGTATTTTTTCCCCAGCCCATTCTGGTTAAGCGTTTGGTGCAGCAGAATTGCGAAAAATTTGTTGTGTTCTAAACCATTTCTTAGCTTCAAACTCCCATATCTCGCGAACGGATTGACTTAACCGAAAAATTCCTATTGCGTCTGAAATTAGAAACTCGCCCGATTACAACGGTAAGTATATTTTTCCCCTAGGCCATTCTGGTTAAGCGATTGGAGCAGCAGAAGTGCGAAAAGTTTGTTGCCTTCTCAACCATTTCTTGGCTTCAAACTCCCATATCTCGCGAACGGATTGACCTAACCGAAAAATTCCTATTGTATCTGAAAGTAGAAACTCGCCCGATTACAACGGTATGTGTATTTTTTCCCTAGGCCATTCTGGTTAAGCGTTTGGAGCAGCAGAATTGCGAAAAATTTTTTGCCTTCTCAACCATTTCTTGGCTTCAAACTCCCATGTCTCGCGAACGGATTGACCTAACCCAAAAATTCCTTATGCATCTGAAAGTAGAAACTCGCCCGGTTACAACGGTACGTGTATTTTTCCCCTAGGCCATTCTGGTTAAGCGATTGGAGCAGCAGAATTGCGAAAAATTTGTTGTCTTGTCAACCATTTCTTAGCTTCAAAGTCCCATATCTCGCGAACGGATTGACCTAACCCAAAAATTCCTATTGCATTTGACAGTAGAAACTCGCCCGATTACAACGATATGTGTATTTTTTCCCTAGGGCATTCTGGTTAAGCGTTTGGAGCAGCAGAATTGCGAAAAATTTTTTGCCTTCTCAACCATTTCTTGGCTTCAAACTCCCATATCTCGCGAACGGATTGACCTAACCCAAAAATTCCTATTGCGTCTGAAAGTAGAGACTCGCCCGATTACAACGGTATGTGTATTTTTCCCCTAGGCCGTTCTGGTTAAGCGATTGGAGCAGCAGAAGTGCGAAAAATTTGTTGTCTTGTCAACCATTTCTTAGCTTCAAAGTCCCATATCTCGCGAACGGATTGACCTAACCCAAAAATTCCTTATGCATCTGAAAGTAGAAACTCGCCCGATTACAACGGTACGCGTATTTTTCCCCTAGGCCATTCTGGTTAAGTGATTCGAGCAGCTGAAGTGCGAAAAATTTGTTGCCTTCTAAACCATTTCTTGGCTTCCAACTCCATATCTCGCGAACGGATTGACCAAACCCAAAAATTCCTGTTGCGTCTGAAAGTAGAAACTCTCCCGATTACAACGGTATGTGTATTTTTTCCCTAGCCCATTCTGGTTAAGAGTTTGGAGCAGTAGAATTGCGAAAAATTTTTTGCCTTCTCAACCATTTCTTGGCTTCAAACTCCCATATCTCGCGAACGGATTGACCTAACCCAAAAATTCCTTATGCATCTGAAAGTAGAAACTCGCCCGGTTACAAAGGTACGTGTATTTTTCCCCTAGGCCATTCTGGTTAAGCGATTGGAGCAGCAGAAGTGCGAAAAATTTGTTGTCTTGTCAACCATTTCTTAGCTTCAAAGTCCCATATCTTGCGAACAGATTGACCGAACCCAAAAATTCCTATTGTATCTGAAAGTAGAAACTCGCCCGATTACAACGGTTCGTGTATTTTTCCCCTAGGCCATTCTGGTTAAGCGATTGGAGCAGCAGAAGTGCGAAAAATTTGTTTTCTTGTCAACCATTTCTTAGCTTCAAACTCCCATATCTCGCGAACGGATTGACCTAACCCAAAAATTCCTGTTGCGTCTGAAAGTAGAAACTCGCCCGATTACAACGGTATGTGTATTTTTTCCGTAGGCCATTCTGGTTAAGCGTTTGGAGCAGCAGAATTGCGAAAAATTTTTTGCCTTCTCAACCATTTCTTAGCTTCAAACTCTCATATCTCGCGAACGGATGGACCTAACCCAAAAATTCCTATTGCATTTGAAAGTAGAAACTCGCCCGTTTACAACGGTATGTGTATTTTTTCCCTAGGCCATTCTGGTTAAGAGTTTGGAGCAGTAGAATTGCGAAAAATTTTTTGCCTTCTCAACCATTTCTTGGCTTCAAACACCCATATCTCGCGAACGGATTGACCTAACCGAAAAATTCCTATTGCGTCTGAAAGTAGAAACTCGCCCGATTACAACGGTACGTGTATTTTTTCCCCAGCCCATTCTGGTTAAGCGTTTGGTGCAGCACAATTGCGAAAAATTTGTTGTCTTCTAAACCATTTCTTAGCTTCAAACTCCCATATCTCGCGAACGGAGTGACTTAACCGAAAAATTCCTATTGCGTCTGAAAGTAGAAACTCGCCCGATTACAACGGTAAGTATATTTTTCCCCTAGGCCATTCTGGTTAAGCGATTGGAGCAGCAGAATTGCGAAAAATTTGTTGTCTTGTCAACCATTTCTTAGCTTCAAAGTCCCATATCTCGCGAACGGATTGACCTAACCCAAAAGTTCCTGTTGCGTCTGAAAGTAGAAACTCGCCCGATTACAACGGTATGTGTATTTTTTCCCTAGGCCATTCTGGTTAAGCGTTTGGAGCAGCAGATTTGCGAAAAGTTTGTTGTCTTCTCAACCATTTCTTAGCTTCAAACTCTCATATCTCGCGAACGGATTGTCCTAACCCAAAAATTCGTATTGCATTTGAAAGTAGAAACTCGCCCGATTACAACGGTATGTGTATTTTTCCCCTAGGACATTCTGGTTAAGCGATTGGAGCAGCAGAATTGCGAAAAATTTGTTGTCTTGTCAACCATTTCTTAGCTTCAAAGTCCCATGTCTCGCGAACGGATTGACCAAACCCAAAAATTCCTTATGCATCTGAAAGTAGAAACTCGCCCGGTTACAACGGTACGTGTATTTTTCCCCTAGGCCATTCTGGTTAAGCGATTGGAGCAGCAGAAGTGCGAAAAATTTGTTTTCTTGTCAACCATTTCTTAGCTTCAAACTCCCATATCTCGCGAACTGATTGACCTAACCCAAAAATTCCTGTTGCGTCTGAAAGTAGAAACTCGCCCGATTACAACGGTATGTGTATTTTTTCCCTAGGCCATTCTGGTTAAGCGTTTGGAGCAGCAGAATTGCGAAAAATTTTTTGCCTTCTCAACCATTTCTTAGCTTCAAACTCTCATATCTCGCGAACGGATGGACCTAACCCAAAAATTCCTATTGCATTTGAAAGTAGAAACTCGCCCGTTTACAAAGGTATGTGTATTTTTTCCCTAGGCCATTCTGGTTAAGAGTTTGGAGCAGCAGAATTGCGAAAAATTTTTTGCCTACTCAACCATTTCTTGGATTCAAACTCCCATATCTCGCGAACGGATTGACCTAACCCAAAAATTCCTGTTGCGTCTGAAAGTAGAAACTCGCCCGATTACAACGGTATGTGTATTTTTTCCCTAGGGCATTCTGGTTAAGCGTTTGGAGCAGCAGAATTGCGAAAAATTTTTTGCCTTCTCTACCATTTCTTAGCTTCAAAGTCCCATATCTTGCGAACAGATTGACCGAACCCAAAAATTCCTATTGTATCTGAAAGTAGAAACTCGCCCGATTACAACGGTTCGTGTATTTTTCCCCTAGGCCATTCTGGTTAAGCGATTGGAGCAGCAGAAGTGCGAAAAATTTGTTTTCTTGTCAACCATTTCTTAGCTTCAAACTCCCATATCTCGCGAACGGATTGACCTAACCCAAAAATTCCTGTTGCGTCTGAAAGTAGAAACTCGCCCGATTACAACGGTATGTGTATTTTTTCCGTAGGCCATTCTGGTTAAGCGTTTGGAGCAGCAGAATTGCGAAAAATTTTTTGCCTTCTCAACCATTTCTTAGCTTCAAACTCTCATATCTCGCGAACGGATGGACCTAACCCAAAAATTCCTATTGCATTTGAAAGTAGAAACTCGCCCGTTTACAACGGTATGTGTATTTTTTCCCTAGGCCATTCTGGTTAAGAGTTTGGAGCAGTAGAATTGCGAAAAATTTTTTGCCTTCTCAACCATTTCTTGGCTTCAAACACCCATATCTCGCGAACGGATTGACCTAACCGAAAAATTCCTATTGCGTCTGAAAGTAGAAACTCGCCCGATTACAACGGTACGTGTATTTTTTCCCCAGCCCATTCTGGTTAAGCGTTTGGTGCAGCACAATTGCGAAAAATTTGTTGTCTTCTAAACCATTTCTTAGCTTCAAACTCCCATATCTCGCGAACGGAGTGACTTAACCGAAAAATTCCTATTGCGTCTGAAAGTAGAAACTCGCCCGATTACAACGGTAAGTATATTTTTCCCCTAGGCCATTCTGGTTAAGCGATTGGAGCAGCAGAATTGCGAAAAATTTGTTGTCTTGTCAACCATTTCTTAGCTTCAAAGTCCCATATCTCGCGAACGGATTGACCTAACCCAAAAGTTCCTGTTGCGTCTGAAAGTAGAAACTCGCCCGATTACAACGGTATGTGTATTTTTTCCCTAGGCCATTCTGGTTAAGCGTTTGGAGCAGCAGATTTGCGAAAAGTTTGTTGTCTTCTCAACCATTTCTTAGCTTCAAACTCTCATATCTCGCGAACGAATTGTCCTAACCCAAAAATTCGTATTGCATTTGAAAGTAGAAACTCGCCCGATTACAACGGTATGTGTATTTTTCCCCTAGGACATTCTGGTTAAGCGATTGGAGCAGCAGAATTGCGAAAAATTTGTTGTCTTGTCAACCATTTCTTAGCTTCAAAGTCCCATGTCTCGCGAACGGATTGACCAAACCCAAAAATTCCTTATGCATCTGAAAGTAGAAACTCGCCCGGTTACAACGGTACGTGTATTTTTCCCCTAGGCCATTCTGGTTAAGCGATTGGAGCAGCAGAAGTGCGAAAAATTTGTTTTCTTGTCAACCATTTCTTAGCTTCAAACTCCCATATCTCGCGAACTGATTGACCTAACCCAAAAATTCCTGTTGCGTCTGAAAGTAGAAACTCGCCCGATTACAACGGTATGTGTATTTTTTCCCTAGGCCATTCTGGTTAAGCGTTTGGAGCAGCAGAATTGCGAAAAATTTTTTGCCTTCTCAACCATTTCTTAGCTTCAAACTCTCATATCTCGCGAACGGATGGACCTAACCCAAAAATTCCTATTGCATTTGAAAGTAGAAACTCGCCCGTTTACAAAGGTATGTGTATTTTTTCCCTAGGCCATTCTGGTTAAGAGTTTGGAGCAGCAGAATTGCGAAAAATTTTTTGCCTACTCAACCATTTCTTGGATTCAAACTCCCATATCTCGCGAACGGATTGACCTAACCCAAAAATTCCTGTTGCGTCTGAAAGTAGAAACTCGCCCGATTACAACGGTATGTGTATTTTTTCCCTAGGGCATTCTGGTTAAGCGTTTGGAGCAGCAGAATTGCGAAAAATTTGTTTTCTTGTCAACCATTTCTTAGCTTCAAACTCCCATATCTCGCGAACGGATTGACCTAACCCAAAAATTCCTGTTGCGTCTGAAAGTAGAAACTCGCCCGATTACAACGGTATGTGTATTTTTTCCGTAGGCCATTCTGGTTAAGCGTTTGGAGCAGCAGAATTGCGAAAAATTTTTTGCCTTCTCAACCATTTCTTAGCTTCAAACTCTCATATCTCGCGAACGGATGGACCTAACCCAAAAATTCCTATTGCATTTGAAAGTAGAAACTCGCCCGTTTACAACGGTATGTGTATTTTTTCCCTAGGCCATTCTGGTTAAGAGTTTGGAGCAGTAGAATTGCGAAAAATTTTTTGCCTTCTCAACCATTTCTTGGCTTCAAACACCCATATCTCGCGAACGGATTGACCTAACCGAAAAATTCCTATTGCGTCTGAAAGTAGAAACTCGCCCGATTACAACGGTACGTGTATTTTTTCCCCAGCCCATTCTGGTTAAGCGTTTGGTGCAGCACAATTGCGAAAAATTTGTTGTCTTCTAAACCATTTCTTAGCTTCAAACTCCCATATCTCGCGAACGGAGTGACTTAACCGAAAAATTCCTATTGCGTCTGAAAGTAGAAACTCGCCCGATTACAACGGTAAGTATATTTTTCCCCTAGGCCATTCTGGTTAAGCGATTGGAGCAGCAGAATTGCGAAAAATTTGTTGTCTTGTCAACCATTTCTTAGCTTCAAAGTCCCATATCTCGCGAACGGATTGACCTAACCCAAAAGTTCCTGTTGCGTCTGAAAGTAGAAACTCGCCCGATTACAACGGTATGTGTATTTTTTCCCTAGGCCATTCTGGTTAAGCGTTTGGAGCAGCAGATTTGCGAAAAGTTTGTTGTCTTCTCAACCATTTCTTAGCTTCAAACTCTCATATCTCGCGAACGAATTGTCCTAACCCAAAAATTCGTATTGCATTTGAAAGTAGAAACTCGCCCGATTACAACGGTATGTGTATTTTTCCCCTAGGACATTCTGGTTAAGCGATTGGAGCAGCAGAATTGCGAAAAATTTGTTGTCTTGTCAACCATTTCTTAGCTTCAAAGTCCCATGTCTCGCGAACGGATTGACCAAACCCAAAAATTCCTTATGCATCTGAAAGTAGAAACTCGCCCGGTTACAACGGTACGTGTATTTTTCCCCTAGGCCATTCTGGTTAAGCGATTGGAGCAGCAGAAGTGCGAAAAATTTGTTTTCTTGTCAACCATTTCTTAGCTTCAAACTCCCATATCTCGCGAACTGATTGACCTAACCCAAAAATTCCTGTTGCGTCTGAAAGTAGAAACTCGCCCGATTACAACGGTATGTGTATTTTTTCCCTAGGCCATTCTGGTTAAGCGTTTGGAGCAGCAGAATTGCGAAAAATTTTTTGCCTTCTCAACCATTTCTTAGCTTCAAACTCTCATATCTCGCGAACGGATGGACCTAACCCAAAAATTCCTATTGCATTTGAAAGTAGAAACTCGCCCGTTTACAAAGGTATGTGTATTTTTTCCCTAGGCCATTCTGGTTAAGAGTTTGGAGCAGCAGAATTGCGAAAAATTTTTTGCCTACTCAACCATTTCTTGGATTCAAACTCCCATATCTCGCGAACGGATTGACCTAACCCAAAAATTCCTGTTGCGTCTGAAAGTAGAAACTCGCCCGATTACAACGGTATGTGTATTTTTTCCCTAGGGCATTCTGGTTAAGCGTTTGGAGCAGCAGAATTGCGAAAAATTTTTTGCCTTCTCTACCATTTCTTAGCTTCAAACTCTCATATCTCGCGAACGCATGGACCTAACCCAAAAATTCCTATTGCATTTGAAAGTAGAAACTCGCCCGATTACAACGGTATGCTTATTTTTTCCCTAGGCCATTCTGGTTAAGCGATTGGAGCAGCAGAAGTGCGAAAAATTTGTTGTCTTGTCAACCATTTCTTAGCTTCAAAGTCCCATATCTCGCGCACGGATTGACCGAACCCAAAAATTCCTATTGTATCTGAAAGTAGAAACTCGCCCGATTACAACGGTATGTGTATTTTTTCCCTAGGCCATTCTGGCTAAGCGTTTGGAGCAGCAGAATTGCGAAAAATTTTTTGCCTTCTCAACCATTTCTTGGCTGCAAACTCCAATATCTCGCGAACGGATTAACCTAACCCAAAAATTCCTGTTGCGTCTGAAAGTAGAAACTCGCCCGATTACAACGGTACGTGTATTTTTTCCCCAGCCCATTCTGGTTAAGCGTTTGGTGCAGCAGAATTGCGAAAAATTTGTTGTGTTCTAAACCATTTCTTAGCTTCAAACTCCCATATCTCGCGAACGGATTGACCGAACCCAAAAATTCCTATTGTAACTGAATGTAGAAACTCGCCCGATTACAAGGGTATGTGTATTTTTTTCCTTGGCCATTCTGGTTATGAGTTTGGAGCAGCAGAATTGCGAAAAATTTTTTGCCTTCTCAACCATTTCTTGGCTTCAAACTCCCATATCTCGCGAACGGATTGACCTAACCGAAAAATTCCTATTGCGTCTGAAAGTAGAAACTCGCCCGATTACAACGGTACGTGTATTTTTCCCCTAGGGCATTCTGGTTAAGCGATTGGAGCAGCAGAAGTGCGACAAATTTGTTGTCTTCTCAACCATTTCTTGGCTTCAAACTCCCATATCTCGCGAACGGATTGTCCTAACCCAAAAATTCCTATTGCATCTGAAAGTAGAAACTTGCCCGATTACAACGGTATGTGTATTTTTTCCCTAGGGCATTCTGGTTAAGCGTTTGGAGCAGCAGAATTGCGAAAAATTTTTTGCCTTCTCAACCATTTCTTAGCTTCAAACTCTCATATCTCGCGAACGGATTGACCGAACCCAAAAATTCCTATTGTAACTGAATGTAGAAACTCGCCCGATTACAACGGTATGTGTATTTTTCCCTAGGGCATTCTGGTTAAGCGTTTGGAGCAGCAGAATTGCGAAAAATTTTTTGCCTTCTCAACCATTTCTTAGATTCAAACTCTCATATCTCGCGAACGGATGGACCTAACCCAAAAATTCCTATTGCATTTGAAAGTAGAAATTCGCCCGATTACAACGGTATGCGTATTTTTTCCCTAGGCCATTCTGTTTAAGCGATTGGAGCAGCAGAAGTGCGACAAATTTGTTGTCTTGTCAACCATTTCTTGGCTTCAAACTCCCATATCTCGCGAACGGATTGTCCTAACCCAAAAATTCCTATTGCATCTGAAAGTAGAAACTTGCCCGATTACAACGGTATGTGTATTTTTTCCCTAGGGCATTCTGGTTAAGCGTTTGGAGCAGCAGAATTGCGAAAAATTTTTTGCCTTCTCAACCATTTCTTAGCTTCAAACCCTCATATCTCGCGAACGGATGGACCTAACCCAAAAATTCCTATTGCATTTGAAAGTAGAAACTCGCCCGATTACAACGGTATGCGTATTTTTTCCCTAGGCCATTCTGGTTAAGCGTTTGGAGCAGCAGATTTGCGAAAAATTTGTTGTCTTCTCAACCATTACTTAGCTTCAAACTCTCATATCTCGCGAACGGATTGACCTAACCCAAAAATTCCTATTGCATTTGAAAGTAGAAACTCGCCCGATTACAAAGGTATGTGTATTTTTTCCCTAGGCAATTCTGGTTAAGCATTTGAAGCAGCAGAATTGCGAAAAATTTTTTGCCTTCTCAACCATTTCTTGGCTTCAAACTCCCATATCTCGCGAACGGATTGACCTAACCCAAAAATTCCTATTGCATTTGAAAGTAGAAACTCGCCCGATTACAACGGTATGTGTATTTTTTCCCTAGGCCATTCTGGTGAAGCATTTGTAGCATCAGAATTGCGAAAAATTTGTCGTCTTGTCAACCATTTCTTAGCTTCAAAGTCCCATATGTCGCGAACGGATTGACTGAACACAAAAATTCCTATTTTAACTGAATGTAGAAACTCGCCGGATTACAACGGTATGTGTATTTTTCCCTAGCCCATTCTGGTTAAGCGATTGCAGCAGAAGTGCGAAAAATTTGTTGTCTTGTCAACCATTTCTTAGCTTCAAAGTCCCATATCTCGCGAACGGATTGACCGAACCCAAAAATTCCTATTGTAACTGAATGTAGAAACTCGCCCGATTACAAGGGTATGTGTATTTTTTTCCTTGGCCATTCTGGTTATGAGTTTGGAGCAGCAGAATTGCGAAAAATTTTTTGCCTTCTCAACCATTTCTTGGCTTCAAACTCCCATATCTCGCGAACGGATTGACCTAACCGAAAAATTCCTATTGCGTCTGAAAGTAGAAACTCGCCCGATTACAACGGTACGTGTATTTTTCCCCTAGGGCATTCTGGTTAAGCGATTGGAGCAGCAGAAGTGCGAAAAATTTGTTGTCTTGTCAACCATTTCTTAGCTTCAAAGTCCCATATCTCGCGAACGGATTGACCGAACCCAAAAATTCCTATTGTAACTGAATGTAGAAACTCGCCCGATTACAAGGGTATGTGTATTTTTTTCCTTGGCCATTCTGGTTAAGAGTTTGGAGCAGCAGAATTGCGAAAAATTTTTTGCCTTCTCAACCATTTCTTGGATTCAAACTCCCATATCTCGCGAACGGATTGACCTAACCCAAAAATTCCTGTTGCGTCTGAAATTAGAAACTCGCCCAATTACAACGGTATGTGTATTTTTTCCCTAGGGCATTCTGGTTAAGCGTTTGGAGCAGCAGAATTGCGAAAAATTTTTTGCCTTCTCAACCATTTCTTAGCTTCAAACTCTCATATCTCGCGAACGGATGGACCTAACCCAAAAATTCCTATTGCATTTGAAAGTAGAAGCTCGCCCGATTACAACGGTATGCGTATTTTTTCCCTAGGCCATTCTGGTTAAGCGTTTGGAGCAGCAGAATTGCGAAAAATTTTTTGCCTTCTCAACCATTTCTTGGTTTCAAACTCCCATATCTCGCGAACGGATTAACCTAACCGAAAAATTCCTATTGCGTCTGAAAGTAGAAACTCGCCCGATTACAACGGTACGTGTATTTTTCCCCTTGGGCATTCTGGTTAAGCGATTGGAGCAGCAGAATTGCGAAAAATTTTTTGCCTTCTCAACCATTTCTTAGTTTCAAACTCTCAAATCTCGCGAACGGATGGACCTAACCCAAAAATTCCTATTGCATTTGAAAGTAGAAACTCGCCCGATTACAACGGTGTGCCTATTTTTTCCCTAGGCCATTCTGGTTAAGCGATTGGAGCAGCAGAAGTGCGAAAAATTTGTTGTCTTGTCAACCATTTCTTAGCTTCAAACTCCCATATCTCGCGAACGGATGGACCTAACCCAAAAATTCCTATTGTAACTGAATGTAGAAACTCGCCCGATTACAAGGGTATGTGTATTTTTTTCCTTGGCCATTCTGGTTAAGAGTTTGGAGCAGCAGAATTGCGAAAAATTTTTTGCCTTCTCAACCATTTCTTGGATTCAAACTCCCATATCTCGCGAACGGATTGACCTAACCCAAAAATTCCTGTAGCGTCTGAAAGTAGAAACTCGCCCGATTACAACGGTATGTGTATTTTTTCCCTAGGGCATTCTGGTTAAGCGTTTGAAGCAGCAGAATTGCGAAAAATTTTTTGCCTTCTCAACCATTTCTTAGATTCAAACTCTCATATCTCGCGAACGGATGGACCTAACCCAAAAATTCCTATTGCATTTGAAAGTAGAAACTCGCCCGATTACAACGGTATGCGTATTTTTTCCCTAGGCCATCCTGGTTAAGCGATTGGAGCAGCAGAAGTGCGAAAAATTTGTTGTCTTGTCAACCATTTCTTGGCTTCAAACTCCCATATCTCGCGAACGGATTGACCTAACCCATAAATTCCTGTTGCGTCTGAAAGTAGAAACTCGCCCGATTACAACGGTATGTGTATTTTTTCCCTAGGGCATTCTGGTTAAGCGTTTGGAGCAGCAGAATTGCGAAAAATTTTTTGCCTTCTCAACCATTTCTTAGCTTCAAACTCTCATATCTCGCGAAAGGATGGACCTAACCCAAAAATTCCTATTGCATTTGAAAGTAGAAACTCGCCCGATTACAACGGTATGCGTATTTTTTCCCTAGGCTATTCTGGTTAAGCGTTTGGAGCAGCCGATTTGCGAAAAATTTGTTGTCTTCTCAACCATTTCTTAGCTTCAAACTCTCATATCTCGCGAACGGATTGACCTAACCCAAAAATTCCTATTGCATTTGAAAGTAGAAACTCGCCCGATTACAAAGGTATGTGTATTTTTTCCCTAGGCCATTCTGGTTAAGCATTTGTAGCAGCAGAATTGCGAAAAATTTGTTGTCTTGTCAACCATTTCTTAGCTTCAAAGTCCCATATCTCGCGAACGGATTGACCGAACCCAAAAATTCCTATTGTAACTGAATGTAGAAACTCGCCCGATTACAAGGGTATGTGTATTTTTTTCCTTGGCCATTCTGGTTATGAGTTTGGAGCAGCAGAATTGCGAAAAATATTTTGCCTTCTCAACCATTTCTTAGCTTCAAACTCTCATATCTCGCGAACGGATGGACCTAACCCAAAAATTCCTATTGCATTTGAAAGTAGAAACTCGCCCGATTACAACGGTATGCGTATTTTTTCCCTAGGCCATTCTGGTTAAGCGTTTGGAGCAGCAGATTTGCGAAAAATTTGTTGTCTTCTCAACTATTTCTTAGCTTCAAACTCTCATATCTCGCGAACGGATTGACCTAACCCAAAAATTCCTATTGCATTTGAAAGTAGAAACTCGCCCGATTACAAAGGTATGTGTATTTTTTCCCTAGGCCATTCTGGTTAAGCATTTGTAGCAGCAGAATTGCGAAAAATTTGTTGTCTTGTCAACCATTTCTTAGCTTCAAAGTCCCATATCTCGCGAACGGATTGACCGAACCCAAAAATTCCTATTGTAACTGAATGTAGAAACTCGCCCGATTACAAGGGTATGTGTATTTTTTTCCTTGGCCATTCTGGTTATGAGTTTGGAGCAGCAGAATTGCGAAAAATTTTTTGCCTTCTCAACCATTTCTTGGCTTCAAACTCCCATATCTCGCGAACGGATTGACCTAACCCAAAAATTCCTATTGCATTTGAAAGTAGAAACTCGCCCGATTACAAAGGTATGTGTATTTTTTCCCTAGGCCATTCTGGTTAAGCATTTGTAGCAGCAGAATTGCGAAAAATTTGTTGTCTTGTCAACCATTTCTTAGCTTCAAAGTCCCATATCTCGCGAACGGATTGACCGAACCCAAAAATTCCTATTGTAACTGAATGTAGAAACTCGCCCGATTACAAGGGTATGTGTATTTTTTTCCTTGGCCATTCTGGTTAAGAGTTTGGAGCAGCAGAATTGCGAAAAATTTTTTGCCTTCTCAACCATTTCTTGGATTCAAACTCCCATATCTCGCGAACGGATTGACCTAACCCAAAAATTCCTGTTGCGTCTGAAATTAGAAACTCGCCCGATTACAACGGTATGTGTATTTTTTCCCTAGGGCATTCTGGTTAAGCGTTTGGAGCAGCAGAATTGCGAAAAATTTTTTGCCTTCTCAACCATTTCTTAGCTTCAAACTCTCATATCTCGCGAACGGATGGACCTAACCCAAAAATTCCTATTGCATTTGAAAGTAGAAACTCGCCCGATTACAACGGTATGTGTATTTTTTTCCTTGGCCATTCTGGTTAAGAGTTTGGAGCAGCAGAATTGCGAAAAATTTTTTGCCTTCTCAACCATTTCTTGGATTCAAACTCCCATATCTCGCGAACGGATTGACCTAACCCAAAAATTCCTGTTGCGTCTGAAAGTAGAAACTCGCCCGATTACAACGGTATGTGTATTTTTTCCCTAGGGCATTCTGGTTAAGCGTTTGGACCAGCAGAATTGCGAAAAATTTTTTGCCTTCTCAACCATTTCTTAGATTCAAACTCTCATATCTCGCGAACGGATGGACCTAACCCAAAAATTCCTATTGCATTTGAAAGTAGAAATTCGCCCGATTACAACGGTATGCGTATTTTTTCCCTAGGCCATTCTGTTTAAGCGATTGGAGCAGCAGAAGTGCGACAAATTTGTTGTCTTGTCAACCATTTCTTGGCTTCAAACTCCCATATCTCGCGAACGGATTGTCCTATCCCAAAAATTCCTATTGCATCTGAAAGTAGAAACTCGCCCGATTACAACGGTATGTGTATTTTTTCCCTAGGGCATTCTGGTTAAGCGTTTGGAGCAGCAGAATTGCGAAAAATTTTTTGCCTTCTCAACCATTTCTTAGCTTCAAACTCTCATATCTCGCGAACGGATGGACCTAACCCAAAAATTCCTATTGCATTTGAAAGTAGAAACTCGCCCGATTACAAAGGTATGTGTATTTTTTCCCTAGGCAATTCTGGTTAAGCATTTGAAGCAGCAGAATGGCGAATAATTTTTTGCCTTCTCAACCATTTCTTGGCTTCAAACTCCCATATCTCGCGAACGGATTGACCTAACCCAAAAATTCCTATTGCATTTGAAAGTAGAAACTCGCCCGATTACAACGGTATGTGTATTTTTTCCCTAGGCCATTCTGGTTAAGCATTTGTAGCAGCAGAATTGCGAAAAATTTGTTGTCTTGTCAACCATTTCTTAGCTTCAAAGTCCCATATGTCGCGAACGGATTGACTGAACACAAAAATTCCTATTTTAACTGAATGTAGAAACTCGCCGGATTACAACGGTATGTGTATTTTTCCCTAGCCCATTCTGGTTAAGCGATTGCAGCAGAAGTGCGGAAAATTTGTTGTCTTGTCAACCATTTCTTAGCTTCAAAGTCCCATATCTCGCGAACGGATTGACCGAACCCAAAAATTCCTATTGTAACTGAATGTAGAAACTCGCCCGATTACAAGGGTATGTGTATTTTTTTCCTTGGCCATTCTGGTTAAGAGTTTGGAGCAGCAGAATTGCGAAAAATTTTTTGCCTTCTCAACCATTTCTTGGATTCAAACTCCCATATCTCGCGAACGGATTGACCTAACCCAAAAATTCCTGTTGCGTCTGAAATTAGAAACTCGCCCGATTACAACGGTATGTGTATTTTTTCCCTAGGGCATTCTGGTTAAGCGTTTGGAGCAGCAGAATTGCGAAAAATTTTTTGCCTTCTCAACCATTTCTTAGCTTCAAACTCTCATATCTCGCGAACGGATGGACCTAACCCAAAAATTCCTATTGCATTTGAAAGTAGAAACTCGCCCGATTACAACGGTATGCGTATTTTTTCCCTAGGCCATTCTGGTTAAGCGATTGGAGAAGCAGACGTGCGAAAAATTTGTTGTCTTGTCAACCATTTCTTGGCTTCAAACTCCCATATCTCGCGAACGGATGGACCTAACCCAAAAATTCCTATTGTAACTGAATGTAGAAACTCGCCCGATTACAAGGGTATGTGTATTTTTCCCTAGCCCATTCTGGTTAAGCGATTGCAGCAGAAGTGCGGAAAATTTGTTGTCTTGTCAACCATTTCCTGGCTTCAAACTCCCATATCTCGCGAACGGATGGACCTAACCCAAAAATTCCTATTGCATTTGAAAGTAGAAACTCGCCCGATTACAACGGTATGCGTATTTTTTCCCTAGGCCATTCTGGTTAAGCGTTTGGAGCAGCAGATTTGCGAAAAATTTGTTGTCTTCTCAACTATTTCTTAGCTTCAAACTCTCATATCTCGCGAACGGATTGACCTAACCCAAAAATTCCTATTGCATTTGAAAGTAGAAACTCGCCCGATTACAAAGGTATGTGTATTTTTTCCCTAGGCCATTCTGGTTAAGCATTTGTAGCAGCAGAATTGCGAAAAATTTGTTGTCTTGTCAACCATTTCTTAGCTTCAAAGTCCCATATCTCGCGAACGGATTGACCGAACCCAAAAATTCCTATTGTAACTGAATGTAGAAACTCGCCCGATTACAAGGGTATGTGTATTTTTTTCCTTGGCCATTCTGGTTATGAGTTTGGAGCAGCAGAATTGCGAAAAATTTTTTGCCTTCTCAACCATTTCTTGGCTTCAAACTCCCATATCTCGCGAACGGATTGACCTAACCCAAAAATTCCTATTGCATTTGAAAGTAGAAACTCGCCCGATTACAAAGGTATGTGTATTTTTTCCCTAGGCCATTCTGGTTAAGCATTTGTAGCAGCAGAATTGCGAAAAATTTGTTGTCTTGTCAACCATTTCTTAGCTTCAAAGTCCCATATCTCGCGAACGGATTGACCGAACCCAAAAATTCCTATTGTAACTGAATGTAGAAACTCGCCCGATTACAAGGGTATGTGTATTTTTTTCCTTGGCCATTCTGGTTAAGAGTTTGGAGCAGCAGAATTGCGAAAAATTTTTTGCCTTCTCAACCATTTCTTGGATTCAAACTCCCATATCTCGCGAACGGATTGACCTAACCCAAAAATTCCTGTTGCGTCTGAAATTAGAAACTCGCCCGATTACAACGGTATGTGTATTTTTTCCCTAGGGCATTCTGGTTAAGCGTTTGGAGCAGCAGAATTGCGAAAAATTTTTTGCCTTCTCAACCATTTCTTAGCTTCAAACTCTCATATCTCGCGAACGGATGGACCTAACCCAAAAATTCCTATTGCATTTGAAAGTAGAAACTCGCCCGATTACAACGGTATGTGTATTTTTTTCCTTGGCCATTCTGGTTAAGAGTTTGGAGCAGCAGAATTGCGAAAAATTTTTTGCCTTCTCAACCATTTCTTGGATTCAAACTCCCATATCTCGCGAACGGATTGACCTAACCCAAAAATTCCTGTTGCGTCTGAAAGTAGAAACTCGCCCGATTACAACGGTATGTGTATTTTTTCCCTAGGGCATTCTGGTTAAGCGTTTGGACCAGCAGAATTGCGAAAAATTTTTTGCCTTCTCAACCATTTCTTAGATTCAAACTCTCATATCTCGCGAACGGATGGACCTAACCCAAAAATTCCTATTGCATTTGAAAGTAGAAATTCGCCCGATTACAACGGTATGCGTATTTTTTCCCTAGGCCATTCTGTTTAAGCGATTGGAGCAGCAGAAGTGCGACAAATTTGTTGTCTTGTCAACCATTTCTTGGCTTCAAACTCCCATATCTCGCGAACGGATTGTCCTATCCCAAAAATTCCTATTGCATCTGAAAGTAGAAACTCGCCCGATTACAACGGTATGTGTATTTTTTCCCTAGGGCATTCTGGTTAAGCGTTTGGAGCAGCAGAATTGCGAAAAATTTTTTGCCTTCTCAACCATTTCTTAGCTTCAAACTCTCATATCTCGCGAACGGATGGACCTAACCCAAAAATTCCTATTGCATTTGAAAGTAGAAACTCGCCCGATTACAAAGGTATGTGTATTTTTTCCCTAGGCAATTCTGGTTAAGCATTTGAAGCAGCAGAATGGCGAAAAATTTTTTGCCTTCTCAACCATTTCTTGGCTTCAAACTCCCATATCTCGCGAACGGATTGACCTAACCCAAAAATTCCTATTGCATTTGAAAGTAGAAACTCGCCCGATTACAACGGTATGTGTATTTTTTCCCTAGGCCATTCTGGTTAAGCATTTGTAGCAGCAGAATTGCGAAAAATTTGTTGTCTTGTCAACCATTTCTTAGCTTCAAAGTCCCATATGTCGCGAACGGATTGACTGAACACAAAAATTCCTATTTTAACTGAATGTAGAAACTCGCCGGATTACAACGGTATGTGTATTTTTCCCTAGCCCATTCTGGTTAAGCGATTGCAGCAGAAGTGCGGAAAATTTGTTGTCTTGTCAACCATTTCTTAGCTTCAAAGTCCCATATCTCGCGAACGGATTGACCGAACCCAAAAATTCCTATTGTAACTGAATGTAGAAACTCGCCCGATTACAAGGGTATGTGTATTTTTTTCCTTGGCCATTCTGGTTAAGAGTTTGGAGCAGCAGAATTGCGAAAAATTTTTTGCCTTCTCAACCATTTCTTGGATTCAAACTCCCATATCTCGCGAACGGATTGACCTAACCCAAAAATTCCTGTTGCGTCTGAAATTAGAAACTCGCCCGATTACAACGGTATGTGTATTTTTTCCCTAGGGCATTCTGGTTAAGCGTTTGGAGCAGCAGAATTGCGAAAAATTTTTTGCCTTCTCAACCATTTCTTAGCTTCAAACTCTCATATCTCGCGAACGGATGGACCTAACCCAAAAATTCCTATTGCATTTGAAAGTAGAAACTCGCCCGATTACAACGGTATGCGTATTTTTTCCCTAGGCCATTCTGGTTAAGCGATTGGAGCAGCAGACGTGCGAAAAATTTGTTGTCTTGTCAACCATTTCTTGGCTTCAAACTCCCATATCTCGCGAACGGATGGACCTAACCCAAAAATTCCTATTGTAACTGAATGTAGAAACTCGCCCGATTACAAGGGTATGTGTATTTTTTTCCTTGGCCATTCTGGTTAAGAGTTTGGAGCAGCAGAATTGCGAAAAATTTTTTGCCTTCTCAACCATTTCTTGGATTCAAACTCCCATATCTCGCGAACGGATTGACCTAACCCAAAAATTCCTGTTGCATTTGAAAGTAGAAGCTCGCCCGATTACAACGGTATGCGTATTTTTTCCCTAGGCCATTCTGGTTAAGCGTTTGGAGCAGCAGAAGTGCGACAAATTTGTTGTCTTGTCAACCATTTCTTGGCTTCAAACTCCCATATCTCGCGAACGGATTGTCCTAACCCAAAAATTCCTATTGCATCTGAAAGTAGAAACTTGCCCGATTACAACGGTATGTGTATTTTTTCCCTAGGGCATTCTGGTTAAGCGTTTGGAGCAGCAGAATTGCGAAAAATTTTTTGCCTTCTCAACCATTTCTTGGCTTCAAACTCCCATATCTCGCGAACGGATTGACCTAACCGAAAAATTCCTATTGCGTCTGAAAGTAGAAACTCGCCCGATTACAACGGTACGTGTATTTTTCCCCTAGGCCATTCTGGTTAAGCGATTGGAGCAGCAGAAGTGCGAAAAATTTGTTGTCTTGTCAACCATTTCTTAGCTTCAAAGTCCCATATCTCGCGAACGGATTGACCGAACCCAAAAATTCCTATTGTAACTGAATGTAGAAACTCGCCCGATTACAAGGGTATGTGTATTTTTTTCTTTGGCCATTCTGGTTAAGAGTTTGGAGCAGCAGAATTGCGAAAAATTTTTTGCCTTCTCAACCATTTCTTGGATTCAAACTCCCATATCTCGCGAACGGATTGACCTAACCCAAAAATTCCTGTTGCGTCTGAAAGTAGAAACTCGCCCGATTACAACGGTATGTGTATTTTTTCCCTAGGGCATTCTGGTTAAGCGTTTGGAGCAGCAGAATTGCGAAAAATTTTTTGCCTTCTCAACCATTTCTTAGATTCAAACTCTCATATCTCGCGAACGGATGGACCTAACCCAAAAATTCCTATTGCATTTGAAAGTAGAAATTCGCCCGATTACAACGGTATGCGTATTTTTTCCCTAGGCCATTCTGTTTAAGCGATTGGAGCAGCAGAAGTGCGACAAATTTGTTGTCTTGTCAACCATTTCTTGGCTTCAAACTCCCATATCTCGCGAACGGATTGTCCTAACCCAAAAATTCCTATTGCATCTGAAAGTAGAAACTTGCCCGATTACAACGGTATGTGTATTTTTTCCCTAGGGCATTCTGGTTAAGCGTTTGGAGCAGCAGAATTGCGAAAAATTTTTTGCCTTCTCAACCATTTCTTAGCTTCAAACTCTCATATCTCGCGAACGGATGGACCTAACCCAAAAATTCCTATTGCATTTGAAAGTAGAAACTCGCCCGATTACAACGGTATGCGTATTTTTTCCCTAGGCCATTCTGGTTAAGCGTTTGGAGCAGCAGATTTGCGAAAAATTTGTTGTCTTCTCAACCATTACTTAGCTTCAAACTCTCATATCTCGCGAACGGATTGACCTAACCCAAAAATTCCTATTGCATTTGAAAGTAGAAACTCGCCCGATTACAAAGGTATGTGTATTTTTTCCCTAGGCAATTCTGGTTAAGCATTTGAAGCAGCAGAATTGCGAAAAATTTTTTGCCTTCTCAACCATTTCTTGGCTTCAAACTCCCATATCTCGCGAACGGATTGACCTAACCCAAAAATTCCTATTGCATTTGAAAGTAGAAACTCGCCCGATTACAACGGTATGTGTATTTTTTCCCTAGGCCATTCTGGTTAAGCATTTGTAGCAGCAGAATTGCGAAAAATTTGTCGTCTTGTCAACCATTTCTTAGCTTCAAAGTCCCATATGTCGCGAACGGATTGACTGAACACAAAAATTCCTATTTTAACTGAATGTAGAAACTCGCCGGATTACAACGGTATGTGTATTTTTCCCTAGCCCATTCTGGTTAAGAGATTGCAGCAGAAGTGCGAAAAATTTGTTGTCTTGTCAACCATTTCTTAGCTTCAAAGTCCCATATCTCGCGAACGGATTGACCGAACCCAAAAATTCCTATTGTAACTGAATGTAGAAACTCGCCCGATTACAAGGGTATGTGTATTTTTTTCCTTGGCCATTCTGGTTATGAGTTTGGAGCAGCAGAATTGCGAAAAATTTTTTGCCTTCTCAACCATTTCTTGGCTTCAAACTCCCATATCTCGCGAACGGATTGACCTAACCGAAAAATTCCTATTGCGTCTGAAAGTAGAAACTCGCCCGATTACAACGGTACGTGTATTTTTCCCCTAGGGCATTCTGGTTAAGCGATTGGAGCAGCAGAAGTGCGAAAAATTTGTTGTCTTGTCAACCATTTCTTAGCTTCAAAGTCCCATATCTCGCGAACGGATTGACCGAACCCAAAAATTCCTATTGTAACTGAATGTAGAAACTCGCCCGATTACAAGGGTATGTGTATTTTTTTCCTTGGCCATTCTGGTTAAGAGTTTGGAGCAGCAGAATTGCGAAAAATTTTTTGCCTTCTCAACCATTTCTTGGATTCAAACTCCCATATCTCGCGAACGGATTGACCTAACCCAAAAATTCCTGTTGCATTTGAAAGTAGAAGCTCGCCCGATTACAACGGTATGCGTATTTTTTCCCTAGGCCATTCTGGTTAAGCGTTTGGAGCAGCAGAAGTGCGACAAATTTGTTGTCTTGTCAACCATTTCTTGGCTTCAAACTCCCATATCTCGCGAACGGATTGTCCTAACCCAAAAATTCCTATTGCATCTGAAAGTAGAAACTTGCCCGATTACAACGGTATGTGTATTTTTCCCTAGGGCATTCTGGTTAAGCGTTTGGAGCAGCAGAATTGCGAAAAAATTTTTGCCTTCTCAACCATTTCTTAGATTCAAACTCTCATATCTCGCGAACGGATGGACCTAACCCAAAAATTCCTATTGCATTTGAAAGTAGAAATTCGCCCGATTACAACGGTATGCGTATTTTTTCCCTAGGCCATTCTGTTTAAGCGATTGGAGCAGCAGAAGTGCGACAAATTTGTTGTCTTGTCAACCATTTCTTGGCTTCAAACTCCCATATCTCGCGAACGGATTGACCTAACCCAAAAATTCCTATTGTAACTGAATGTAGAAACTCGCCCGATTACAAGGGTATGTGTATTTTTTTCCTTGGCCATTCTGGTTAAGAGTTTGGAGCAGCAGAATTGCGAAAAATTTTTTGCCTTCTCAACCATTTCTTGGATTCAAACTCCCATATCTCGCGAACGGATTGACCTAACCCAAAAATTCCTGTTGCATTTGAAAGTAGAAGCTCGCCCGATTACAACGGTATGCGTATTTTTTCCCTAGGCCATTCTGGTTAAGCGTTTGGAGCAGCAGAAGTGCGACAAATTTGTTGTCTTGTCAACCATTTCTTGGCTTCAAACTCCCATATCTCGCGAACGGATTGTCCTAACCCAAAAATTCCTATTGCATCTGAAAGTAGAAACTTGCCCGATTACAACGGTATGTGTATTTTTTCCCTAGGGCATTCTGGTTAAGCGTTTGGAGCAGCAGAATTGCGAAAAATTTTTTGCCTTCTCAACCATTTCTTGGCTTCAAACTCCCATATCTCGCGAACGGATTGACCTAACCGAAAAATTCCTATTGCGTCTGAAAGTAGAAACTCGCCCGATTACAACGGTACGTGTATTTTTCCCCTAGGCCATTCTGGTTAAGCGATTGGAGCAGCAGAAGTGCGAAAAATTTGTTGTCTTGTCAACCATTTCTTAGCTTCAAAGTCCCATATCTCGCGAACGGATTGACCGAACCCAAAAATTCCTATTGTAACTGAATGTAGAAACTCGCCCGATTACAAGGGTATGTGTATTTTTTTCTTTGGCCATTCTGGTTAAGAGTTTGGAGCAGCAGAATTGCGAAAAATTTTTTGCCTTCTCAACCATTTCTTGGATTCAAACTCCCATATCTCGCGAACGGATTGACCTAACCCAAAAATTCCTGTTGCGTCTGAAAGTAGAAACTCGCCCGATTACAACGGTATGTGTATTTTTTCCCTAGGGCATTCTGGTTAAGCGTTTGGAGCAGCAGAATTGCGAAAAATTTTTTGCCTTCTCAACCATTTCTTAGATTCAAACTCTCATATCTCGCGAACGGATGGACCTAACCCAAAAATTCCTATTGCATTTGAAAGTAGAAATTCGCCCGATTACAACGGTATGCGTATTTTTTCCCTAGGCCATTCTGTTTAAGCGATTGGAGCAGCAGAAGTGCGACAAATTTGTTGTCTTGTCAACCATTTCTTGGCTTCAAACTCCCATATCTCGCGAACGGATTGTCCTAACCCAAAAATTCCTATTGCATCTGAAAGTAGAAACTTGCCCGATTACAACGGTATGTGTATTTTTTCCCTAGGGCATTCTGGTTAAGCGTTTGGAGCAGCAGAATTGCGAAAAATTTTTTGCCTTCTCAACCATTTCTTAGCTTCAAACTCTCATATCTCGCGAACGGATGGACCTAACCCAAAAATTCCTATTGCATTTGAAAGTAGAAACTCGCCCGATTACAACGGTATGCGTATTTTTTCCCTAGGCCATTCTGGTTAAGCGTTTGGAGCAGCAGATTTGCGAAAAATTTGTTGTCTTCTCAACCATTACTTAGCTTCAAACTCTCATATCTCGCGAACGGATTGACCTAACCCAAAAATTCCTATTGCATTTGAAAGTAGAAACTCGCCCGATTACAAAGGTATGTGTATTTTTTCCCTAGGCAATTCTGGTTAAGCATTTGAAGCAGCAGAATTGCGAAAAATTTTTTGCCTTCTCAACCATTTCTTGGCTTCAAACTCCCATATCTCGCGAACGGATTGACCTAACCCAAAAATTCCTATTGTAACTGAATGTAGAAACTCGCCCGATTACAAGGGTATGTGTATTTTTTCCCTAGGCCATTCTGGTTAAGCATTTGTAGCAGCAGAATTGCGAAAAATTTGTCGTCTTGTCAACCATTTCTTAGCTTCAAAGTCCCATATGTCGCGAACGGATTGACTGAACACAAAAATTCCTATTTTAACTGAATGTAGAAACTCGCCGGATTACAACGGTATGTGTATTTTTCCCTAGCCCATTCTGGTTAAGAGATTGCAGCAGAAGTGCGAAAAATTTGTTGTCTTGTCAACCATTTCTTAGCTTCAAAGTCCCATATCTCGCGAACGGATTGACCGAACCCAAAAATTCCTATTGTAACTGAATGTAGAAACTCGCCCGATTACAAGGGTATGTGTATTTTTTTCCTTGGCCATTCTGGTTATGAGTTTGGAGCAGCAGAATTGCGAAAAATTTTTTGCCTTCTCAACCATTTCTTGGCTTCAAACTCCCATATCTCGCGAACGGATTGACCTAACCGAAAAATTCCTATTGCGTCTGAAAGTAGAAACTCGCCCGATTACAACGGTACGTGTATTTTTCCCCTAGGGCATTCTGGTTAAGCGATTGGAGCAGCAGAAGTGCGAAAAATTTGTTGTCTTGTCAACCATTTCTTAGCTTCAAAGTCCCATATCTCGCGAACGGATTGACCGAACCCAAAAATTCCTATTGTAACTGAATGTAGAAACTCGCCCGATTACAAGGGTATGTGTATTTTTTTCCTTGGCCATTCTGGTTAAGAGTTTGGAGCAGCAGAATTGCGAAAAATTTTTTGCCTTCTCAACCATTTCTTGGATTCAAACTCCCATATCTCGCGAACGGATTGACCTAACCCAAAAATTCCTGTTGCATTTGAAAGTAGAAGCTCGCCCGATTACAACGGTATGCGTATTTTTTCCCTAGGCCATTCTGGTTAAGCGTTTGGAGCAGCAGAAGTGCGACAAATTTGTTGTCTTGTCAACCATTTCTTGGCTTCAAACTCCCATATCTCGCGAACGGATTGTCCTAACCCAAAAATTCCTATTGCATCTGAAAGTAGAAACTTGCCCGATTACAACGGTATGTGTATTTTTTCCCTAGGGCATTCTGGTTAAGCGTTTGGAGCAGCAGAATTGCGAAAAATTTTTTGCCTTCTCAACCATTTCTTAGCTTCAAACTCTCATATCTCGCGAACGGATTGACCGAACCCAAAAATTCCTATTGTAACTGAATGTAGAAACTCGCCCGATTACAAAGGTATGTGTATTTTTCCCTAGGGCATTCTGGTTAAGCGTTTGGAGCAGCAGAATTGCGAAAAAATTTTTGCCTTCTCAACCATTTCTTAGATTCAAACTCTCATATCTCGCGAACGGATGGACCTAACCCAAAAATTCCTATTGCATTTGAAAGTAGAAATTCGCCCGATTACAACGGTATGCGTATTTTTTCCCTAGGCCATTCTGTTTAAGCGATTGGAGCAGCAGAAGTGCGACAAATTTGTTGTCTTGTCAACCATTTCTTGGCTTCAAACTCCCATATCTCGCGAACGGATTGACCTAACCCAAAAATTCCTATTGTAACTGAATGTAGAAACTCGCCCGATTACAAGGGTATGTGTATTTTTTTCCTTGGCCATTCTGGTTAAGAGTTTGGAGCAGCAGAATTGCGAAAAATTTTTTGCCTTCTCAACCATTTCTTGGATTCAAACTCCCATATCTCGCGAACGGATTGACCTAACCCAAAAATTCCTGTTGCATTTGAAAGTAGAAGCTCGCCCGATTACAACGGTATGCGTATTTTTTCCCTAGGCCATTCTGGTTAAGCGTTTGGAGCAGCAGAAGTGCGACAAATTTGTTGTCTTGTCAACCATTTCTTGGCTTCAAACTCCCATATCTCGCGAACGGATTGTCCTAACCCAAAAATTCCTATTGCATCTGAAAGTAGAAACTTGCCCGATTACAACGGTATGTGTATTTTTTCCCTAGGGCATTCTGGTTAAGCGTTTGGAGCAGCAGAATTGCGAAAAATTTTTTGCCTTCTCAACCATTTCTTAGCTTCAAACTCTCATATCTCGCGAACGGATTGACCGAACCCAAAAATTCCTATTGTAACTGAATGTAGAAACTCGCCCGATTACAACGGTATGTGTATTTTTCCCTAGGGCATTCTGGTTAAGCGTTTGGAGCAGCAGAATTGCGAAAAATTTTTTGCCTTCTCAACCATTTCTTAGATTCAAACTCTCATATCTCGCGAACGGATGGACCTAACCCAAAAATTCCTATTGCATTTGAAAGTAGAAATTCGCCCGATTACAACGGTATGCGTATTTTTTCCCTAGGCCATTCTGTTTAAGCGATTGGAGCAGCAGAAGTGCGACAAATTTGTTGTCTTGTCAACCATTTCTTGGCTTCAAACTCCCATATCTCGCGAACGGATTGTCCTAACCCAAAAATTCCTATTGCATCTGAAAGTAGAAACTTGCCCGATTACAACGGTATGTGTATTTTTTCCCTAGGGCATTCTGGTTAAGCGTTTGGAGCAGCAGAATTGCGAAAAATTTTTTGCCTTCTCAACCATTTCTTAGCTTCAAACTCTCATATCTCGCGAACGGATGGACCTAACCCAAAAATTCCTATTGCATTTGAAAGTAGAAACTCGCCCGATTACAACGGTATGCGTATTTTTTCCCTAGGCCATTCTGGTTAAGCGTTTGGAGCAGCAGAATTGCGAAAAATTTTTTGCCTTCTCAACCATTTCTTGGCTTCAAACTCCCATATCTCGCGAACGGATTGACCTAACCCAAAAATTCCTATTGCATTTGAAAGTAGAAACTCGCCCGATTACAACGGTATGTGTATTTTTTCCCTAGGCCATTCTGGTTAAGCATTTGTAGCAGCAGAATTGCGAAAAATTTGTCGTCTTGTCAACCATTTCTTAGCTTCAAAGTCCCATATGTCGCGAACGGATTGACTGAACACAAAAATTCCTATTTTAACTGAATGTAGAAACTCGCCGGATTACAACGGTATGTTTATTTTTCCCTAGCCCATTCTGGTTAAGCGATTGCAGCAGAAGTGCGAAAAATTTGTTGTCTTGTCAACCATTTCTTAGCTTCAAAGTCCCATATCTCGCGAACGGATTGACCGAACCCAAAAATTCCTATTGTAACTGAATGTAGAAACTCGCCCGATTACAAGGGTATGTGTATTTTTTTCCTTGGCCATTCTGGTTACGAGTTTGGAGCAGCAGAATTGCGAAAAATTTTTTGCCTTCTCAACCATTTCTTGGCTTCAAACTCCCATATCTCGCGAACGGATTGACCTAACCGAAAAATTCCTATTGCGTCTGAAAGTAGAAACTCGCCCGATTACAACGGTACGTGTATTTTTCCCCTAGGGCATTCTGGTTGAGCGATTGGAGCAGCAGAAGTGCGAAAAATTTGTTGTCTTGTCAACCATTTCTTAGCTTCAAAGTCCCATATCTCGCGAACGGATTGACCGAACCCAAAAATTCCTATTGTAACTGAATGTAGAAACTCGCCCGATTACAAGGGTATGTGTATTTTTTTCCTTGGCCATTCTGGTTATGAGTTTGGAGCAGCAGAATTGCGAAAAATTTTTTGCCTTCTCAACCATTTCTTGGCTTCAAACTCCCATATCTCGCGAACGGATTGACCTAACCGAAAAATTCCTATTGCGTCTGAAAGTAGAAACTCGCCCGATTACAACGGTACGTGTATTTTTCCCCTAGGGCATTCTGGTTAAGCGATTGGAGCAGCAGAAGTGCGAAAAATTTGTTGTCTTGTCAACCATTTCTTAGCTTCAAAGTCCCATATCTCGCGAACGGATTGACCGAACCCAAAAATTCCTATTGTAACTGAATGTAGAAACTCGCCCGATTACAAGGGTATGTGTATTTTTTTCCTTGGCCATTCCGGTTAAGAGTTTGGAGCAGCAGAATTGCGAAAAATTTTTTGCCTTCTCAACCATTTCTTGGATTCAAACTCCCATATCTCGCGAACGGATTGACCTAACCCAAAAATTCCTGTTGCATTTGAAAGTAGAAGCTCGCCCGATTACAACGGTATGCGTATTTTTTCCCTAGGCCATTCTGGTTAAGCGTTTGGAGCAGCAGAAGTGCGACAAATTTGTTGTCTTGTCAACCATTTCTTGGCTTCAAACTCCCATATCTCGCGAACGGATTGTCCTAACCCAAAAATTCCTATTGCATCTGAAAGTAGAAACTTGCCCGATTACAACGGTATGTGTATTTTTTCCCTAGGGCATTCTGGTTAAGCGTTTGGAGCAGCAGAATTGCGAAAAATTTTTTGCCTTCTCAACCATTTCTTAGCTTCAAACTCTCATATCTCGCGAACGGATTGACCGAACCCAAAAATTCCTATTGTAACTGAATGTAGAAACTCGCCCGATTACAACGGTATGTGTATTTTTCCCTAGGGCATTCTGGTTAAGCGTTTGGAGCAGCAGAATTGCGAAAAATTTTTTGCCTTCTCAACCATTTCTTAGATTCAAACTCTCATATCTCGCGAACGGATGGACCTAACCCAAAAATTCCTATTGCATTTGAAAGTAGAAATTCGCCCGATTACAACGGTATGCGTATTTTTTCCCTAGGCCATTCTGTTTAAGCGATTGGAGCAGCAGAAGTGCGACAAATTTGTTGTCTTGTCAACCATTTCTTGGCTTCAAACTCCCATATCTCGCGAACGGATTGTCCTAACCCAAAAATTCCTATTGCATCTGAAAGTAGAAACTTGCCCGATTACAACGGTATGTGTATTTTTTCCCTAGGGCATTCTGGTTAAGCGTTTGGAGCAGCAGAATTGCGAAAAATTTTTTGCCTTCTCAACCATTTCTTAGCTTCAAACCCTCATATCTCGCGAACGGATGGACCTAACCCAAAAATTCCTATTGCATTTGAAAGTAGAAACTCGCCCGATTACAACGGTATGCGTATTTTTTCCCTAGGCCATTCTGGTTAAGCGTTTGGAGCAGCAGATTTGCGAAAAATTTGTTGTCTTCTCAACCATTACTTAGCTTCAAACTCTCATATCTCGCGAACGGATTGACCTAACCCAAAAATTCCTATTGCATTTGAAAGTAGAAACTCGCCCGATTACAAAGGTATGTGTATTTTTTCCCTAGGCAATTCTGGTTAAGCATTTGAAGCAGCAGAATTGCGAAAAATTTTTTGCCTTCTCAACCATTTCTTGGCTTCAAACTCCCATATGTCGCGAACGGATTGACTGAACACAAAAATTCCTATTTTAACTGAATGTAGAAACTCGCCGGATTACAACGGTATGTGTATTTTTCCCTAGCCCATTCTGGTTAAGCGATTGCAGCAGAAGTGCGAAAAATTTGTTGTCTTGTCAACCATTTCTTAGCTTCAAAGTCCCATATCTCGCGAACGGATTGACCGAACCCAAAAATTCCTATTGTAACTGAATGTAGAAACTCGCCCGATTACAAGGGTATGTGTATTTTTTTCCTTGGCCATTCTGGTTATGAGTTTGGAGCAGCAGAATTGCGAAAAATTTTTTGCCTTCTCAACCATTTCTTGGCTTCAAACTCCCATATCTCGCGAACGGATTGACCTAACCGAAAAATTCCTATTGCGTCTGAAAGTAGAAACTCGCCCGATTACAACGGTACGTGTATTTTTCCCCTAGGGCATTCTGGTTAAGCGATTGGAGCAGCAGAAGTGCGAAAAATTTGTTGTCTTGTCAACCATTTCTTAGCTTCAAAGTCCCATATCTCGCGAACGGATTGACCGAACCCAAAAATTCCTATTGTAACTGAATGTAGAAACTCGCCCGATTACAAGGGTATGTGTATTTTTTTCCTTGGCCATTCTGGTTAAGAGTTTGGAGCAGCAGAATTGCGAAAAATTTTTTGCCTTCTCAACCATTTCTTGGATTCAAACTCCCATATCTCGCGAACGGATTGACCTAACCCAAAAATTCCTGTTGCGTCTGAAATTAGAAACTCGCCCGATTACAACGGTATGTGTATTTTTTCCCTAGGGCATTCTGGTTAAGCGTTTGGAGCAGCAGAATTGCGAAAAATTTTTTGCCTTCTCAACCATTTCTTAGCTTCAAACTCTCATATCTCGCGAACGGATGGACCTAACCCAAAAATTCCTATTGCATTTGAAAGTAGAAGCTCGCCCGATTACAACGGTATGCGTATTTTTTCCCTAGGCCATTCTGGTTAAGCGTTTGGAGCAGCAGAATTGCGAAAAATTTTTTGCCTTCTCAACCATTTCTTGGTTTCAAACTCCCATATCTCGCGAACGGATTAACCTAACCGAAAAATTCCTATTGCGTCTGAAAGTAGAAACTCGCCCGATTACAACGGTACGTGTATTTTTCCCCTTGGGCATTCTGGTTAAGCGATTGGAGCAGCAGAATTGCGAAAAATTTTTTGCCTTCTCAACCATTTCTTAGTTTCAAACTCTCATATCTCGCGAACGGATGGACCTAACCCAAAAATTCCTATTGCATTTGAAAGTAGAAACTCGCCCGATTACAACGGTGTGCCTATTTTTTCCCTAGGCCATTCTGGTTAAGCGATTGGAGCAGCAGAAGTGCGAAAAATTTGTTGTCTTGTCAACCATTTCTTAGCTTCAAACTCCCATATCTCGCGAACGGATGGACCTAACCCAAAAATTCCTATTGTAACTGAATGTAGAAACTCGCCCGATTACAAGGGTATGTGTATTTTTTTCCTTGGCCATTCTGGTTAAGAGTTTGGAGCAGCAGAATTGCGAAAAATTTTTTGCCTTCTCAACCATTTCTTGGATTCAAACTCCCATATCTCGCGAACGGATTGACCTAACCCAAAAATTCCTGTAGCGTCTGAAAGTAGAAACTCGCCCGATTACAACGGTATGTGTATTTTTTCCCTAGGGCATTCTGGTTAAGCGTTTGAAGCAGCAGAATTGCGAAAAATTTTTTGCCTTCTCAACCATTTCTTAGATTCAAACTCTCATATCTCGCGAACGGATGGACCTAACCCAAAAATTCCTATTGCATTTGAAAGTAGAAACTCGCCCGATTACAACGGTATGCGTATTTTTTCCCTAGGCCATTCTGGTTAAGCGATTGGAGCAGCAGAAGTGCGAAAAATTTGTTGTCTTGTCAACCATTTCTTGGCTTCAAACTCCCATATCTCGCGAACGGATTGACCTAACCCATAAATTCCTGTTGCGTCTGAAAGTAGAAACTCGCCCGATTACAACGGTATGTGTATTTTTTCCCTAGGGCATTCTGGTTAAGCGTTTGGAGCAGCAGAATTGCGAAAAATTTTTTGCCTTCTCAACCATTTCTTAGCTTCAAACTCTCATATCTCGCGAACGGATGGACCTAACCCAAAAATTCCTATTGCATTTGAAAGTAGAAACTCGCCCGATTACAACGGTATGCGTATTTTTTCCCTAGGCCATTCTGGTTAAGCGTTTGGAGCAGCCGATTTGCGAAAAATTTGTTGTCTTCTCAACCATTTCTTAGCTTCAAACTCTCATATCTCGCGAACGGATTGACCTAACCCAAAAATTCCTATCGCATTTGAAAGTAGAAACTCGCCCGATTACAAAGGTATGTGTATTTTTTCCCTAGGCCATTCTGGTTAAGCATTTGTAGCAGCAGAATTGCGAAAAATTTGTTGTCTTGTCAACCATTTCTTAGCTTCAAAGTCCCATATCTCGCGAACGGATTGACCGAACCCAAAAATTCCTATTGTAACTGAATGTAGAAACTCGCCCGATTACAAGGGTATGTGTATTTTTTTCCTTGGCCATTCTGGTTATGAGTTTGGAGCAGCAGAATTGCGAAAAATATTTTGCCTTCTCAACCATTTCTTAGCTTCAAACTCTCATATCTCGCGAACGGATGGACCTAACCCAAAAATTCCTATTGCATTTGAAAGTAGAAACTCGCCCGATTACAATGGTATGCGTATTTTTTCCCTAGGCCATTCTGGTTAAGCGTTTGGAGCAGCAGATTTGCGAAAAATTTGTTGTCTTCTCAACTATTTCTTAGCTTCAAACTCTCATATCTCGCGAACGGATTGACCGAACCCAAAAATTCCTATTGCATTTGAAAGTAGAAACTCGCCCGATTACAAAGGTATGTGTATTTTTTCCCTAGGCCATTCTGGTTAAGCATTTGTAGCAGCAGAATTGCGAAAAATTTGTTGTCTTGTCAACCATTTCTTAGCTTCAAAGTCCCATATCTCGCGAACGGATTGACCGAACCCAAAAATTCCTATTGTAACTGAATGTAGAAACTCGCCCGATTACAAGGGTATGTGTATTTTTTTCCTTGGCCATTCTGGTTATGAGTTTGGAGCAGCAGAATTGCGAAAAATTTTTTGCCTTCTCAACCATTTCTTGGCTTCAAACTCCCATATCTCGCGAACGGATTGACCTAACCGAAAAATTCCTATTGCGTCTGAAAGTAGAAACTCGCCCGATTACAACGGTACGTGTATTTTTCCCCTAGGGCATTCTGGTTAAGCGATTGGAGCAGCAGAAGTGCGAAAAATTTGTTGTCTTGTCAACCATTTCTTAGCTTCAAAGTCCCATATCTCGCGAACGGATTGACCGAACCCAAAAATTCCTATTGTAACTGAATGTAGAAACTCGCCCGATTACAAGGGTATGTGTATTTTTTTCCTTGGCCATTCTGGTTAAGAGTTTGGAGCAGCAGAATTGCGAAAAATTTTTTGCCTTCTCAACCATTTCTTGGATTCAAACTCCCATATCTCGCGAACGGATTGACCTAACCCAAAAATTCCTGTTGCGTCTGAAATTAGAAACTCGCCCGATTACAACGGTATGTGTATTTTTTCCCTAGGGCATTCTGGTTAAGCGTTTGGAGCAGCAGAATTGCGAAAAATTTTTTGCCTTCTCAACCATTTCTTAGCTTCAAACTCTCATATCTCGCGAACGGATGGACCTAACCCAAAAATTCCTATTGCATTTGAAAGTAGAAACTCGCCCGATTACAACGGTATGCGTATTTTTTCCCTAGGCCATTCTGGTTAAGCGATTGGAGCAGCAGAAGTGCGAAAAATTTGTTGTCTTGTCAACCATTTCTTGGCTTCAAACTCCCATATCTCGCGAACGGATGGACCTAACCCAAAAATTCCTATTGCATCTGAAAGTAGAAACTCGCCCGATTACAACGGTATGTGTATTTTTTCCCTAGGGCATTCTGGTTAAGCGTTTGGAGCAGCAGAATTGCGAAAAATTTCTTGCCTTCTCAACCATTTCTTAGCTTCAAACTCTCATATCTCGCGAACGGATTGACCTAACCCAAAAATTCCTATTGCATTTGAAAGTAGAAACTCGCCCGATTACAACGGTATGTGTATTTTTTCCCTAGGCCATTCTGGTTAAGCATTTGTAGCAGCAGAATTGCGAAAAATTTGTCGTCTTGTCAACCATTTCTTAGCTTCAAAGTCCCATATGTCGCGAACGGATTGACTGAACACAAAAATTCCTATTTTAACTGAATGTAGAAACTCGCCGGATTACAACGGTATGTGTATTTTTCCCTAGCCCATTCTGGTTAAGCGATTGCAGCAGAAGTGCGAAAAATTTGTTGTCTTGTCAACCATTTCTTAGCTTCAAAGTCCCATATCTCGCGAACGGATTGACCGAACCCAAAAATTCCTATTGTAACTGAATGTAGAAACTCGCCCGATTACAAGGGTATGTGTATTTTTTTCCTTGGCCATTCTGGTTAAGAGTTTGGAGCAGCAGAATTGCGAAAAATTTTTTGCCTTCTCAACCATTTCTTGGATTCAAACTCCCATATCTCGCGAACGGATTGACCTAACCCAAAAATTCCTGTTGCGTCTGAAATTAGAAACTCGCCCGATTACAACGGTATGTGTATTTTTTCCCTAGGGCATTCTGGTTAAGCGTTTGGAGCAGCAGAATTGCGAAAAATTTTTTGCCTTCTCAACCATTTCTTAGCTTCAAACTCTCATATCTCGCGAACGGATGGACCTAACCCAAAAATTCCTATTGCATTTGAAAGTAGAAGCTCGCCCGATTACAACGGTATGCGTATTTTTTCCCTAGGCCATTCTGGTTAAGCGTTTGGAGCAGCAGAAGTGCGACAAATTTGTTGTCTTGTCAACCATTTCTTGGCTTCAAACTCCCATATCTCGCGAACGGATTGTCCTAACCCAAAAATTCCTATTGCATCTGAAAGTAGAAACTTGCCCGATTACAACGGTATGTGTATTTTTTCCCTAGGGCATTCTGGTTAAGCGTTTGGAGCAGCAGAATTGCGAAAAATTTTTTGCCTTCTCAACCATTTCTTAGCTTCAAACTCTCATATCTCGCGAACGGATTGACCGAACCCAAAAATTCCTATTGTAACTGAATGTAGAAACTCGCCCGATTACAACGGTATGTGTATTTTTCCCTAGGGCATTCTGGTTAAGCGTTTGGAGCAGCAGAATTGCGAAAAATTTTTTGCCTTCTCAACCATTTCTTAGATTCAAACTCTCATATCTCGCGAACGGATGGACCTAACCCAAAAATTCCTATTGCATTTGAAAGTAGAAATTCGCCCGATTACAACGGTATGCGTATTTTTTCCCTAGGCCATTCTGTTTAAGCGATTGGAGCAGCAGAAGTGCGACAAATTTGTTGTCTTGTCAACCATTTCTTGGCTTCAAACTCCCACATCTCGCGAACGGATTGTTCTAACCCAAAAATTCCTATTGCATCTGAAAGTAGAAACTTGCCCGATTACAACGGTATGCGTATTTTTTCCCTAGGCCATTCTGTTTAAGCGATTGGAGCAGCAGAAGTGCGACAAATTTGTTGTCTTGTCAACCATTTCTTGGCTTCAAACTCCCACATCTCGCGAACGGATTGTTCTAACCCAAAAATTCCTATTGCATCTGAAAGTAGAAACTTGCCCGATTACAACGGTATGTGTATTTTTTCCCTAGGGCATTCTGGTTAAGCGTTTGGAGCAGCAGAATTGCGAAAAATTTTTTGCCTTCTCAACCATTTCTTAGCTTCAAACTCTCATATCTCGCGAACGGATGGACCTAACCCAAAAATTCCTATTGCATTTGAAAGTAGAAACTCGCCCGATTACAACGGTATGCGTATTTTTTCCCTAGGCCATTCTGGTTAAGCGTTTGGAGCAGCAGATTTGCGAAAAATTTGTTGTCTTCTCAACCATTACTTAGCTTCAAACTCTCATATCTCGCGAACGGATTGACCTAACCCAAAAATTCCTATTGCATTTGAAAGTAGAAACTCGCCCGATTACAAAGGTATGTGTATTTTTTCCCTAGGCAATTCTGGTTAAGCATTTGAAGCAGCAGAATTGCGAAACATTTTTTGCCTTCTCAACCATTTCTTGGCTTCAAACTCCCATATCTCGCGAACGGATTGACCTAACCCAAAAATTCCTATTGCATTTGAAAGTAGAAACTCGCCCGATTACAACGGTATGTATATTTTTTCCCTAGGCCATTCTGGTTAAGCATTTGTAGCAGCAGAATTGCGAAAAATTTGTCGTCTTGTCAACCATTTCTTAGCTTCAAAGTCCCATATGTCGCGAACGGATTGACTGAACACAAAAATTCCTATTTTAACTGAATGTAGAAACTCGCCGGATTACAACGGTATGTGTATTTTTCCCTAGCCCATTCTGGTTAAGCGATTGCAGCAGAAGTGCGAAAAATTTGTTGTCTTCTCAACCATTTCTTAGCTTGAAACTCCCATATCTCGCGAACGGATTGACCGAACCCAAAAATTCCTATTGTAACTGAATGTAGAAACTCGCCCGATTACAAGGGTATGTGTATTTTTTTCCTTGGCCATTCTGGTTAAGAGTTTGGAGCAGCAGAATTGCGAAAAATTTTTTGCCTTCTCAACCATTTCTTGGATTCAAACTCCCATATCTCGCGAACGGATTGTCCTAACCCAAAAATTCCTATTGCATCTGAAAGTAGAAACTTGCCCGATTACAACGGTATGTGTATTTTTTCCCTAGGGCATTCTGGTTAAGCGTTTGGAGCAGCAGAATTACGAAAAATTTTTTGCCTTCTCAACCATTTCTTAGCTTCAAACTCTCATATCTCGCGAACGGCTTGACCGAACCCAAAAATTCCTATTGTAACTGAATGTAGAAACTCGCCCGATTACAACGGTATGTGTATTTTTCCCTAGGGCATTCTGGTTAAGCGTTTGGAGCAGCAGAATTGCGAAAAATTTTTTGCCTTCTCAACCATTTCTTAGATTCAAACTCTCATATCTCGCGAACGGATGGACCTAACCCAAAAATTCCTATTGCATTTGAAAGTAGAAATTCGCCCGATTACAACGGTATGCGTATTTTTTCCCTAGGCCATTCTGTTTAAGCGATTGGAGCAGCAGAAGTGCGACAAATTTGTTGTCTTGTCAACCATTTCTTGGCTTCAAACTCCCATATCTCGCGAACGGATTGTCCTAACCCAAAAATTCCTATTGCATCTAAAAGTAGAAACTTGCCCGATTACAACGATATGTGTATTTTTTCCCTAGGGCATTCTGGTTAAGCGTTTGGAGCAGCAGAATTGCGAAAAATTTTTTGCCTTCTCAACCATTTCTTAGCTTCAAACTCTCATATCTCGCGAACGGATGGACCTAACCCAAAAATTCCTATTGCATTTGAAAGTAGAAACTCGCCCGATTACAACGGTATGCGTATTTTTTCCCTAGGCCATTCTGGTTAAGCGTTTGGAGCAGCAGATTTGCGAAAAATTTGTTGTCTTCTCAACCATTACTTAGCTTCAAACTCTCATATCTCGCGAACGGATTGACCTAACCCAAAAATTCCTATTGCATTTGAAAGTAGAAACTCGCCCGATTACAAAGGTATGTGTATTTTTTCCCTAGGCAATTCTGGTTAAGCATTTGAAGCAGCAGAATTGCGAAACATTTTTTGCCTTCTCAACCATTTCTTGGCTTCAAACTCCCATATCTCGCGAACTGATTGACCTAACCCAAAAATTCCTATTGCATTTGAAAGTAGAAACTCGCCCGATTACAACGGTATGTGTATTTTTTCCCTAGGCCATTCTGGTTAAGCATTTGTAGCAGCAGAATTGCGAAAAATTTGTCGTCTTGTCAACCATTTCTTAGCTTCAAAGTCCCATATGTCGCGAACGGATTGACTGAACACAAAAATTCCTATTTTAACTGAATGTAGAAACTCGCCGGATTACAACGGTATGTGTATTTTTCCCTAGCCCATTCTGGTTAAGCGATTGCAGCAGAAGTGCGAAAAATTTGTTGTCTTGTCAACCATTTCTTAGCTTCAAAGTCCCATATCTCGCGAACGGATTGACCGAACCCAAAAATTCCTATTGTAACTGAATGTAGAAACTCGCCCGATTACAAGGGTATGTGTATTTTTTTCCTTGGCCATTCTGGTTATGAGTTTGGAGCAGCAGAATTGCGAAAAATTTTTTGCCTTCTCAACCATTTCTTGGCTTCAAACTCCCATATCTCGCGAACGGATTGACCTAACCGAAAAATTCCTATTGCGTCTGAAAGTAGAAACTCGCCCGATTACAACGGTACGTGTATTTTTCCCCTAGGGCATTCTGGTTAAGCGATTGGAGCAGCAGAAGTGCGAAAAATTTGTTGTCTTGTCAACCATTTCTTAGCTTCAAAGTCCCATATCTCGCGAACGGATTGACCGAACCCAAAAATTCCTATTGTAACTGAATGTAGAAACTCGCCCGATTACAAGGGTATGTGTATTTTTTTCCTTGGCCATTCTGGTTAAGAGTTTGGAGCAGCAGAATTGCGAAAAATTTTTTGCCTTCTCAACCATTTCTTGGATTCAAACTCCCATATCTCGCGAACGGATTGACCTAACCCAAAAATTCCTGTTGCGTCTGAAATTAGAAACTCGCCCGCTTACAACGGTAGGTGTATTTTTTCCCTAGGGCATTCTGGTTAAGCGTTTGGAGCAGCAGAATTGCGAAAAATTTTTTGCCTTCTCAACCATTTCTTAGCTTCAAACTCTCATATCTCGCGAACGGATGGACCTAACCCAAAAATTCCTACTGCATTTGAAAGTAGAAGCTCGCCCGATTACAACGGTATGCGTATTTTTTCCCTAGGCCATTCTGGTTAAGCGTTTGGAGCAGCAGAATTGCGAAAAATTTTTTGCCTTCTCCACCATTTCTTGGTTTCAAACTCCCATATCTCGCGAACGGATTAACCTAACCGAAAAATTCCTATTGCGTCTGAAAGTAGAAACTCGCCCGATTACAACGGTACGTGTATTTTTCCCCTAGGGCATTCTGGTTAAGCGATTGGAGCAGCAGAATTGCGAAAAATTTGTTGTCTTCTCAACCATTTCTTAGCTTCAAACTCTCATATCTCGCGAACGGATTGACCTAACCCAAAAATTCCTATTGCATTTGAAAGTAGAAACTCGCCCGATTACAACGGTATGTGTATTTTTTCCCTAGGCCATTCTGGTTAAGCATTTGTAGCAGCAGAATTGCGAAAAATTTGTTGTCTTGTCAACCATTTCTTAGCTTCAAAGTCCCATATCTCGCGAACGGATTGACCGAACCCAAAAATTCCTATTGTAACTGAATGTAGAAACTCGCCCGATTACAAGGGTATGTGTATTTTTTTCCTTGGCCATTCTGGTTATGAGTTTGGAGCAGCAGAATTGCGAAAAATTTTTTGCCTTCTCAACCATTTCTTGGCTTCAAACTCCCATATCTCGCGAACGGATTGACCTAACCGAAAAATTCCTATTGCGTCTGAAAGTAGAAACTCGCCCGATTACAACGGTACGTGTATTATTCCCCTAGGGCATTCTGGTTAAGCGATTGGAGCAGCAGAAGTGCGAAAAATTTGTTGTCTTGTCAACCATTTCTTAGCTTCAAAGTCCCATATCTCGCGAACGGATTGACCGAACCCAAAAATTCCTATTGTAACTGAATGTAGAAACTCGCCCGATTACAAGGGTATGTGTATTTTTTTCCTTGGCCATTCTGGTTAAGAGTTTGGAGCAGCAGAATTGCGAAAAATTTTTTGCCTTCTCAACCATTTCTTGGATTCAAACTCCCATATCTCGCGAACGGATTGACCTAACCCAAAAATTCCTGTTGCGTCTGAATTTAGAAACTCGCCCGATTACAACGGTATGTGTATTTTTTCCCTAGGGCATTCTGGTTAAGCGTTTGGTGCAGCAGAATTGCGAAAAATTTTTTGCCTTCTCAACCATTTCTTAGCTTCAAACTCTCATATCTCGCGAACGGATGGACCTAACCCAAAAATTCCTATTGCATTTGAAAGTAGAAACTCGCCCGATTACAACGGTATGCGTATTTTTTCCCTAGGCCATCCTGGTTAAGCGATTGGAGCAGCAGAAGTGCGAAAAATTTGTTGTCTTGTCAACCATTTCTTGGCTTCAAACTCCCATATCTCGCGAACGGATGGACCTAACCCAAAAATTCCTATTGCATCTGAAAGTAGAAACTCGCCCGATTACAACGGTATGTGTATTTTTTCCCTAGGGCATTCTGGTTAAGCGTTTGGAGCAGCAGAATTGCGAAAAATTTCTTGCCTTCTCAACCATTTCTTAGCTTCAAACTCTCATATCTCGCGAACGGATGGACCTAACCCAAAAATTCCTATTGCATTTGAAAGTAGAAACTTGCCCGATTACAACGGTATGTGTATTTTTTCCCTAGGGCATTCTGGTTAAGCGTTTGGAGCAGCAGAATTGCGAAAAATTTTTTGCCTTCTCAACCATTTCTTAGCTTCAAACTCCCATATCTCGCGAACGGATGGACCTAACCCAAAAATTCCTATTGCATTTGAAAGTAGAAACTCGCCCGATTACAACGGTATGCGTATTTTTTCCCTAGGCCATTCTGGTTAAGCGTTTGGAGCAGCAGATTTGCGAAAAATTTGTTGTCTTCTCAACCATTACTTAGCTTCAAACTCTCATATCTCGCGAACGGATTGACCTAACCCAAAAATTCCTATTGCATTTGAAAGTAGAAACTCGCCCGATTACAAAGGTATGTGTATTTTTTCCCTAGGCAATTCTGGTTAAGCATTTGAAGCAGCAGAATTGCGAAACATTTTTTGCTTTCTCGACCATTTCTTGGCTTCAAACTCCCATATCTCGCGAACGGATTGACCTAACCCAAAAATTCCTATTGCATTTGAAAGTAGAAACTCGCCCGATTACAACGGTATGTGTATTTTTTCCCTAGGCCATTCTGGTTAAGCATTTGTGGCAGCAGAATTGCGAAAAATTTGTCGTCTTGTCAACCATTTCTTAGCTTCAAAGTCCCATATGTCGCGAACGGATTGACTGAACACAAAAATTCCTATTTTAACTGAATGTAGAAACTCGCCGGATTACAACGGTATGTGTATTTTTCCCTAGCCCATTCTGGTTAAGCGATTGCAGCAGAAGTGCGAAAAATTTGTTGTCTTGTCAACCATTTCTTAGCTTCAAAGTCCCATATCTCGCGAACGGATTGACCGAACCCAAAAATTCCTATTGTAACTGAATGTAGAAACTCGCCCGATTACAAGGGTATGTGTATTTTTTTCCTTGGCCATTCTGGTTATGAGTTTGGAGCAGCAGAATTGCGAAAAATTTTTTGCCTTCTCAACCATTTCTTGGCTTCAAACTCCCATATCTCGCGAACGGATTGACCTAACCGAAAAATTCCTATTGCGTCTGAAAGTAGAAACTCGCCCGATTACAACGGTACGTGTATTTTTCCCCTAGGGCATTCTGGTTAAGCGATTGGAGCAGCAGAAGTGCGAAAAATTTGTTGTCTTGTCAACCATTTCTTAGCTTCAAAGTCCCATATCTCGCGAACGGATTGACCGAACCCAAAAATTCCTATTGTAACTGAATGTAGAAACTCGCCCGATTACAAGGGTATGTGTATTTTTTTCCTTGGCCATTCTGGTTAAGAGTTTGGAGCAGCAGAATTGCGAAAAATTTTTTGCCTTCTCAACCATTTCTTGGATTCAAACTCCCATATCTCGCGAACGGATTGACCTAACCCAAAAATTCCTGTTGCGTCTGAAATTAGAAACTCGCCCGATTACAACGGTATGTGTATTTTTTCCCTAGGGCATTCTGGTTAAGCGTTTGGAGCAGCAGAATTGCGAAAAATTTTTTGCCTTCTCAACCATTTCTTAGATTCAAACTCTCATATCTCGCGAACGGATGGACCTAACCCAAAAATTCCTATTGCATTTGAAAGTAGAAGCTCGCCCGATTACAACGGTATGCGTATTTTTTCCCTAGGCCATTCTGGTTAAGCGTTTGGAGCAGCAGATTTGCGAAAAATTTGTTGTCTTCTCAACCATTACTTAGCTTCAAACTCTCATATCTCGCGAACGGATTGACCTAACCCAAAAATTCCTATTGCATTTGAAAGTAGAAACTCGCCCGATTACAAAGGTATGTGTATTTTTTCCCTAGGCAATTCTGGTTAAGCATTTGAAGCAGCAGAATTGCGAAACACTTTTGCTTTCTCGACCATTTCTTGGCTTCAAACTCCCATATCTCGCGAACGGATTGACCTAACCCAAAAATTCCTATTGCATTTGAAAGTAGAAACTCGCCCGATTACAACGGTATGTGTATTTTTTCCCTAGGCCATTCTGGTTAAGCATTTGTGGCAGCAGAATTGCGAAAAATTTGTCGTCTTGTCAACCATTTCTTAGCTTCAAAGTCCCATATGTCGCGAACGGATTGACTGAACACAAAAATTCCTATTTTAACTGAATGTAGAAACTCGCCGGATTACAACGGTATGTGTATTTTTCCCTAGCCCATTCTGGTTAAGCGATTGCAGCAGAAGTGCGAAAAATTTGTTGTCTTGTCAACCATTTCTTAGCTTCAAAGTCCCATATCTCGCGAACGGATTGACCGAACCCAAAAATTCCTATTGTAACTGAATGTAGAAACTCGCCCGATTACAAGGGTATGTGTATTTTTTTCCTTGGCCATTCTGGTTATGAGTTTGGAGCAGCAGAATTGCGAAAAATTTTTTGCCTTCTCAACCATTTCTTGGCTTCAAACTCCCATATCTCGCGAACGGATTGACCTAACCGAAAAATTCCTATTGCGTCTGAAAGTAGAAACTCGCCCGATTACAACGGTACGTGTATTTTTCCCCTAGGGCATTCTGGTTAAGCGATTGGAGCAGCAGAAGTGCGAAAAATTTGTTGTCTTGTCAACCATTTCTTAGCTTCAAAGTCCCATATCTCGCGAACGGATTGACCGAACCCAAAAATTCCTATTGTAACTGAATGTAGAAACTCGCCCGATTACAAGGGTATGTGTATTTTTTTCCTTGGCCATTCTGGTTAAGAGTTTGGAGCAGCAGAATTGCGAAAAATTTTTTGCCTTCTCAACCATTTCTTGGATTCAAACTCCCATATCTCGCGAACGGATTGACCTAACCCAAAAATTCCTGTTGCGTCTGAAATTAGAAACTCGCCCGATTACAACGGTATGTGTATTTTTTCCCTAGGGCATTCTGGTTAAGCGTTTGGAGCAGCAGAATTGCGAAAAATTTTTTGCCTTCTCAACCATTTCTTAGATTCAAACTCTCATATCTCGCGAACGGATGGACCTAACCCAAAAATTCCTATTGCATTTGAAAGTAGAAGCTCGCCCGATTACAACGGTATGCGTATTTTTTCCCTAGGCCATTCTGGTTAAGCGTTTGGAGCAGCAGAATTGCGAAAAATTTTTTGCCTTCTCAACCATTTCTTGGTTTCAAACTCCCATATCTCGCGAACGGATTAACCTAACCGAAAAATTCCTATTGCGTCTGAAAGTAGAAACTCGCCCGATTACAACGGTACGTGTATTTTTCCCCTAGGGCATTCTGGTTAAGCGATTGGAGCAGCAGAATTGCGAAAAATTTTTTGCCTTCTCAACCATTTCTTAGCTTCAAACTCTCATATCTCGCGAACGGATGGACCTAACCCAAAAATTCCTATTGCATTTGAAAGTAGAAACTCGCCCGATTACAACGGTGTGCGTATTTTTTCCCTAGGCCATTCTGGTTAAGCGATTGGAGCAGCAGAAGTGCGAAAAATTCGTTGTCTTGTCAACCATTTCTTAGCTTCAAACTCCCATACCTCGCGAACGGATGGACCTAACCCAAAAATTCCTATTGCATCTGAAAGTAGAAACTCGCCCGATTACAACGGTATGTGTATTTTTTTCCTTGGCCATTCTGGTTAAGAGTTTGGAGCAGCAGAATTGCGAAAAATTGTTCGCCTTCTCAACCATTTCTTGGCTTCAAACTCCCATATCTCGCGAACGGATTGACCTAACCGAAAAATTCCTATTGCGTCTGAAAGTAGAAACTCGCCCGATTACAACGGTACGTGTATTTTTCCCCTAGGCCATTCTGGTTAAGCGATTGGAGCAGCAGAAGTGCGAAAAATTTGTTGTCTTGTCAACCATTTCTTAGTTTCAAAGTCCCATATCTCGCGAACGGATTGACCGAACCCAAAAATTCCTATTGTAACTGAATGTAGAAACTCGCCCGATTACAAGGGTATGTGTATTTTTTTCCTTGGCCATTCTGGTTAAGAGTTTGGAGCAGCAGAATTGCGAAAAATTTTTTGCCTTCTCAACCATTTCTTGGATTCAAACTCCCATATCTCGCGAACGGATTGACCTAACCCAAAAATTCCTGTAGCGTCTGAAAGTAGAAACTCGCCCGATTACAACGGTATGTGTATTTTTTCCCTAGGGCATTCTGGTTAAGCGTTTGAAGCAGCAGAATTGCGAAAAATTTTTTGCCTTCTCAACCATTTCTTAGATTCAAACTCTCATATCTCGCGAACGGATGGACCTAACCCAAAAATTCCTATTGCATTTGAAAGTAGAAACTCGCCCGATTACAACGGTATGCGTATTTTTTCCCTAGGCCATTCTGGTTAAGCGATTGGAGCAGCAGAAGTGCGAAAAATTTGTTGTCTTGTCAACCATTTCTTGGCTTCAAACTCCCATATCTCGCGAACGGATTGACCTAACCCAAAAATTCCTGTTGCGTCTGAAAGTAGAAACTCGCCCGATTACAACGGTATGTGTATTTTTTCCCTAGGGCATTCTGGTTAAGCGTTTGGAGCAGCAGAATTGCGAAAAATTTTTTGCCTTCTCAACCATTTCTTAGCTTCAAACTCTCATATCTCGCGAACGGATGGACCTAACCCAAAAATTCCTATTGCATTTGAAAGTAGAAACTCGCCCGATTACAACGGTATGCGTATTTTTTCCCTAGGCCATTCTGGTTAAGCGTTTGGAGCAGCCGATTTGCGAAAAATTTGTTGTCTTCTCAACCATTTCTTAGCTTCAAACTCTCATATCTCGCGAACGGATTGACCTAACCGAAAAATTCCTATTGCGTCTGAAAGTAGAAACTCGCCCGATTACAACGGTACGTGTATTTTTCCCCTAGGGCATTCTGGTTAAGCGATTGGAGCAGCAGAAGTGCGAAAAATTTGTTGTCTTGTCAACCATTTCTTAGCTTCAAAGTCCCATATCTCGCGAACGGATTGACCGAACCCAAAAATTCCTATTGTAACTGAATGTAGAAACTCGCCCGATTACAAGGGTATGTGTATTTTTTTCCTTGGCCATTCTGGTTAAGAGTTTGGAGCAGCAGAATTGCGAAAAATTTTTTGCCTTCTCAACCATTTCTTGGATTCAAACTCCCATATCTCGCGAACGGATTGACCTAACCCAAAAATTCCTGTTGCGACTGAAATTAGAAACTCGCCCGATTACAACGGTATGTGTATTTTTTCCCTAGGGCATTCTGGTTAAGCGTTTGGAGCAGCAGAATTGCGAAAAATTTTTTGCCTTCTCAACCATTTCTTAGATTCAAACTCTCATATCTCGCGAACGGATGGACCTAACCCAAAAATTCCTATTGCATTTGAAAGTAGAAGCTCGCCCGATTACAACGGTATGCGTATTTTTTCCCTAGGCCATTCTGGTTAAGCGTTTGGAGCAGCAGAATTGCGAAAAATTTTTTGCCTTCTCAACCATTTCTTGGTTTCAAACTCCCATATCTCGCGAACGGATTAACCTAACCGAAAAATTCCTATTGCGTCTGAAAGTAGAAACTCGCCCGATTACAACGGTACGTGTATTTTTCCCCTAGGGCATTCTGGTTAAGCGATTGGAGCAGCAGAATTGCGAAAAATTTTTTGCCTTCTCAACCATTTCTTAGCTTCAAACTCTCATATCTCGCGAACGGATGGACCTAACCCAAAAATTCCTATTGCATTTGAAAGTAGAAACTCGCCCGATTACAACGGTGTGCGTATTTTTTCCCTAGGCCATTCTGGTTAAGCGATTGGAGCAGCAGAAGTGCGAAAAATTCGTTGTCTTGTCAACCATTTCTTAGCTTCAAACTCCCATACCTCGCGAACGGATGGACCTAACCCAAAAATTCCTATTGCATCTGAAAGTAGAAACTCGCCCGATTACAACGGTATGTGTATTTTTTTCCTTGGCCATTCTGGTTAAGAGTTTGGAGCAGCAGAATTGCGAAAAATTGTTCGCCTTCTCAACCATTTCTTGGCTTCAAACTCCCATATCTCGCGAACGGATTGACCTAACCGAAAAATTCCTATTGCGTCTGAAAGTAGAAACTCGCCCGATTACAACGGTACGTGTATTTTTCCCCTAGGCCATTCTGGTTAAGCGATTGGAGCAGCAGAAGTGCGAAAAATTTGTTGTCTTGTCAACCATTTCTTAGTTTCAAAGTCCCATATCTCGCGAACGGATTGACCGAACCCAAAAATTCCTATTGTAACTGAATGTAGAAACTCGCCCGATTACAAGGGTATGTGTATTTTTTTCCTTGGCCATTCTGGTTAAGAGTTTGGAGCAGCAGAATTGCGAAAAATTTTTTGCCTTCTCAACCATTTCTTGGATTCAAACTCCCATATCTCGCGAACGGATTGACCTAACCCAAAAATTCCTGTAGCGTCTGAAAGTAGAAACTCGCCCGATTACAACGGTATGTGTATTTTTTCCCTAGGGCATTCTGGTTAAGCGTTTGAAGCAGCAGAATTGCGAAAAATTTTTTGCCTTCTCAACCATTTCTTAGATTCAAACTCTCATATCTCGCGAACGGATGGACCTAACCCAAAAATTCCTATTGCATTTGAAAGTAGAAACTCGCCCGATTACAACGGTATGCGTATTTTTTCCCTAGGCCATTCTGGTTAAGCGATTGGAGCAGCAGAAGTGCGAAAAATTTGTTGTCTTGTCAACCATTTCTTGGCTTCAAACTCCCATATCTCGCGAACGGATTGACCTAACCCAAAAATTCCTGTTGCGTCTGAAAGTAGAAACTCGCCCGATTACAACGGTATGTGTATTTTTTCCCTAGGGCATTCTGGTTAAGCTTTTGGAGCAGCAGAATTGCGAAAAATTTTTTGCCTTCTCAACCATTTCTTAGCTTCAAACTCTCATATCTCGCGAACGGATGGACCTAACCCAAAAATTCCTATTGCATTTGAAAGTAGAAACTCGCCCGATTACAACGGTATGCGTATTTTTTCCCTAGGCCATTCTGGTTAAGCGTTTGGAGCAGCCGATTTGCGAAAAATTTGTTGTCTTCTCAACCATTTCTTAGCTTCAAACTCTCATATCTCGCGAACGGATTGACCTAACCCAAAAATTCCTATTGCATTTGAAAGTAGAAACTCGCCCGATTACAAAGGTATGTGTATTTTTTCCCTAGGCCATTCTGGTTAAGCATTTGTAGCAGCAGAATTGCGAAAAATTTGTTGTCTTGTCAACCATTTCTTAGCTTCAAAGTCCCATATCTCGCGAACGGATTGACCGAACCCAAAAATTCCTATTGTATCTGAATGTAGAAACTCGCCCGATTACAAGGGTATGTGTATTTTTTTCCTTGGCCATTCTGGTTATGAGTTTGGAGCAGCAGAATTGCGAAAAATATTTTGCCTTCTCAACCATTTCTTAGCTTCAAACTCTCATATCTCGCGAACGGATGGACCTAACCCAAAAATTCCTATTGCATTTGAAAGTAGAAACTCGCCCGATTACAACGGTATGCGTATTTTTTCCCTAGGCCATTCTGGTTAAGCGTTTGGAGCAGCAGATTTGCGAAAAATTTGTTGTCTTCTCAACCATTTCTTAGCTTCAAACTCTCATATCTCGCGAACGGATTGACCTAACCCAAAAATTCCTATTGCATTTGAAAGTAGAAACTCGCCCGATTACAAAGGTATGTGTATTTTTTCCCTAGGCCATTCTGGTTAAGCATTTGTAGCAGCAGAATTGCGAAAAATTTGTTGTCTTGTCAACCATTTCTTAGCTTCAAAGTCCCATATCTCGCGAACGGATTGACCGAACCCAAAAATTCCTATTGTAACTGAATGTAGAAACTCGCCCGATTACAAGGGTATGTGTATTTTTTTCCTTGGCCATTCTGGTTATGAGTTTGGAGCAGCAGAATTGCGAAAAATTTTTTGCCTTCTCAACCATTTCTTGGCTTCAAACTCCCATATCCCGCGAACGGATTGACCTAACCGAAAAATTCCTATTGCGTCTGAAAGTAGAAACTCGCCCGATTACAACGGTACGTGTATTTTTCCCCTAGGGCATTCTGGTTAAGCGATTGGAGCAGCAGAAGTGCGAAAAATTTGTTGTCTTGTCAACCATTTCTTAGCTTCAAAGTCCCATATCTCGCGAACGGATTGACCGAACCCAAAAATTCCTATTGTAACTGAATGTAGAAACTCGCCCGATTACAAGGGTATGTGTATTTTTTTCCTTGGCCATTCTGGTTAAGAGTTTGGAGCAGCAGAATTGCGAAAAATTTTTTGCCTTCTCAACCATTTCTTGGATTCAAACTCCCATATCTCGCGAACGGATGGACCTAACCCAAAAATTCCTATTGCATCTGAAATTAGAAACTCGCCCGATTACAACGGTATGTGTATTTTTTCCCTAGGGCATTCTGGTTAAGCGTTTGGAGCAGCAGAATTGCGAAAAATTTCTTGCCTTCTCAACCATTTCTTAGCTTCAAACTCTCATATCTCGCGAACGGATGGACCTAACCCAAAAATTCCTATTGCATTTGAAAGTAGAAACTCGCCCGATTACAACGGTATGCGTATTTTTTCCCTAGGCCATTCTGGTTAAGCGATTGGAGCAGCAGAAGTGCGAAAAATTTGTTGTCTTGTCAACCATTTCTTAGCTTCAAAGTCCCATATCTCGCGAACGGATTGACCGAACCCAAAAATTCCTATTGTAACTGAATGTAGAAACTCGCCCGATTACAAGGGTATGTGTATTTTTTTCCTTGGCCATTCTGGTTAAGAGTTTGGAGCAGCAGAATTGCGAAAAATTTTTTGCCTTCTCAACCATTTCTTGGATTCAAACTCCCATATCTCGCGAAAGGATTGACCTAACCCAAAAATTCCTGTTGCGTCTGAAAGTAGAAACTCGCCCGATTACAACGGTATGTGCATTTTTTCCCTAGGGCATTCTGGTTAAGCGTTTGGAGCAGCAGAATTGCGAAAAATTTTTTGCCTTCTCAACCATTTCTTAGATTCAAACTCTCATATCTCGCGAACGGATGGACCTAACCCAAAAATTCCTATTGCATTTGAAAGTAGAAACTCGCCCGATTACAACGGTATGCGTATTTTTTCCCTAGGCCATTCTGGTTAAGCGATTGGAGCAGCAGAAGTGCGAAAAATTTGTTGTCTTGTCAACCATTTCTTGGCTTCAAACTCCCATATCTCGCGAACGGATTGACCTAACCCAAAAATTCCTGTTGCGTCTGAAAGTAGAAACTCGCCCGATTACAACGGTATGTGTATTTTTTCCCTAGGGCATTCTGGTTAAGCGTTTGGAGCAGCAGAATTGCGAAAAATTTTTTGCCTTCTCAACCATTTCTTAGATTCAAACTCTCATATCTCGCGAACGGATGGACCTAACCCAAAAATTCCTATTGCATTTGAAAGTAGAAACTCGCCCGATTACAACGGTACGTGTATTTTTCCCCTAGGCCATTCTGGTTAAGCGATTGGAGCAGCAGAAGTGCGAAAAATTTGTTGTCTTGTCAACCATTTCTTAGCTTCAAACTCTCATATCTCGCGAACGGATTGACCTAACCCAAAAATTCCTATTGCATTTGAAAGTAGAAACTCGCCCGATTACAAAGGTATGTGTATTTTTTCCCTAGGCCATTCTGGTTAAGCATTTGTAGCAGCAGAATTGCGAAAAATTTGTTGTCTTGTCAACCATTTCTTAGCTTCAAAGTCCTATATCTCGCGAACGGATTGACCGAACCCAAAAATTCCTATTGTAACTGAATGTAGAAACTCGCCCGATTACAAGGGTATGTGTATTTTTTCCCTAGGCCATTCTGGTTAAGCATTTGTAGCAGCAGAATTGCGAAAAATTTGTTGTCTTGTCAACCATTTCTTAGCTTCAAAGTCCTATATCTCGCGAACGGATTGACCGAACCCAAAAATTCCTATTGTAACTGAATGTAGAAACTCGCCCGATTACAAGGGTATGTGTATTTTTTCCCTAGGCCATTCTGGTTAAGCATTTGTAGCAGCAGAATTGCGAAAAATTTGTTGTCTTGTCAACCATTTCTTAGCTTCAAAGTCCCATATCTCGCGGACGGATTGAACAAACCCAAAAATTCCTATTGCATCTGAAAGTAGAAACTCGCCCGATTACAACGGTATGTGTATTTTTTCCCTAGGCCATTCTGGTTAAGCATTTCGAGCAGCAGAATTGTGAAAAATTTTTTGCCTTCTCTACCATTTCTTGGCTTCAAACTCCCATATCTCGCGAACGGATTGACCTAACCCAAAAATTCCTATTGCATCTGAAGGTAAAAGCTCGCCCGATTACAACGGTATGCGTATTTTTTCCCTAGGCCATTCTGGTTAAGCGTTTGGAGCAGCAGAATTGCGAAAAATTTTTTGCCTTCTCAACCATTTCTTGTCTTCAAACTCCCATATCTCGCGAACGGAATGACCTAACCCAAAAATTCCTATTGCATCTGAAAGTAGAAACTCGCCCGATTACAACGGTATGTGTATTTTTTCCCTAGGCCATTCTGGTTAAGCGTTTGGAGCAGCAGAATTGCGAAAAATTTTTTGCCTTCTCAACCATTTCTTAGCTTCAAACTCTCATATCTCGCGAACGGATGGACCTAACCCAAAAATTCCTATTGCATTTGAAAGTAGAAACTCGCCCGATTACAACGGTATGCGTATTTTTTCCCTAGGCCATTCTGGTTAAGCGTTTGGAGCAGCAGATTTGCGAAAAATTTGTTGTCTTCTCAACCATTACTTAGCTTCAAACTCTCATATCTCGCGAACGGATTGACCTAACCCAAAAATTCCTATTGCATTTGAAAGTAGAAACTCGCCCGATTACAAAGGTATGTGTATTTTTTCCCTAGGCAATTCTGGTTAAGCATTTGAAGCAGCAGAATTGCGAAACATTTTTTGCCTTCTCGACCATTTCTTGGCTTCAAACTCCCATATCTCGCGAACGGATTGACCTAACCCAAAAATTCCTATTGCATTTGAAAGTAGAAACTCGCCCGATTACAACGGTATGTGTATTTTTTCCCTAGGCCATTCTGGTTAAGCATTTGTAGCAGCAGAATTGCGAAAAATTTGTCGTCTTGTCAACCATTTCTTAGCTTCAAAGTCCCATATGTCGCGAACGGATTGACTGAACACAAAAATTCCTATTTTAACTGAATGTAGAAACTCGCCGGATTACAACGGTATGTGTATTTTTCCCTAGCCCATTCTGGTTAAGCGATTGCAGCAGAAGTGCGAAAAATTTGTTGTCTTGTCAACCATTTCTTAGCTTCAAAGTCCCATATCTCGCGAACGGATTGACCGAACCCAAAAATTCCTATTGTAACTGAATGTAGAAACTCGCCCGATTACAAGGGTATGTGTATTTTTTTCCTTGGCCATTCTGGTTATGAGTTTGGAGCAGCAGAATTGCGAAAAATTTTTTGCCTTCTCAACCATTTCTTGGCTTCAAACTCCCATATCTCGCGAACGGATTGACCTAACCGAAAAATTCCTATTGCTTCTGAAAGTAGAAACTCGCCCGATTACAACGGTACGTGTATTTTTCCCCTAGGGCCTTCTGGTTAAGCGATTGGAGCAGCAGAAGTGCGAAAAATTTGTTGTCTTGTCAACCATTTCTTAGCTTCAAAGTCCCATATCTCGCGAACGGATTGACCGAACCCAAAAATTCCTATTGTAACTGAATGTAGAAACTCGCCCGATTACAAGGGTATGTGTATTTTTTTCCTTGGCCATTCTGGTTAAGAGTTTGGAGCAGCAGAATTGCGAAAAATTTTTTGCCTTCTCAACCATTTCTTGGATTCAAACTCCCATATCTCGCGAACGGATTGACCTAACCCAAAAATTCCTGTTGCGTCTGAAATTAGAAACTCGCCCGATTACAACGGTATGTGTATTTTTTCCCTAGGGCATTCTGGTTAAGCGTTTGGAGCAGCAGAATTGCGAAAAATTTTTTGCCTTCTCAACCATTTCTTAGCTTCAAACTCTCATATCTCGCGAACGGATGGACCTAACCCAAAAATTCCTATTGCATTTGAAAGTAGAAGCTCGCCCGATTACAACGGTATGCGTATTTTTTCCCTAGGCCATTCTGGTTAAGCGTTTGGAGCAGCAGAATTGCGAAAAATTTTTTGCCTTCTCAACCATTTCTTGGTTTCAAACTCCCATATCTCGCGAACGGATTAACCTAACCGAAAAATTCCTATTGCGTCTGAAAGTAGAAACTCGCCCGATTACAACGGTACGTGTATTTTTCCCCTAGGGCATTCTGGTTAAGCGATTGGAGCAGCAGAATTGCGAAAAATTTTTTGCCTTCTCAACCATTTCTTAGCTTCAAACTCTCATATCTCGCGAACGGATGGACCTAACCCAAAAATTCCTATTGCATTTGAAAGTAGAAACTCGCCCGATTACAACGGTGTGCGTATTTTTTCCCTAGGCCATTCTGGTTAAGCGATTGGAGCAGCAGAAGTGCGAAAAATTCGTTGTCTTGTCAACCATTTCTTAGCTTCAAACTCCCATACCTCGCGAACGGATGGACCTAACCCAAAAATTCCTATTGCATCTGAAAGTAGAAACTCGCCCGATTACAACGGTATGTGTATTTTTTTCCTTGGCCATTCTGGTTAAGAGTTTGGAGCAGCAGAATTGCGAAAAATTTTTTGCCTTCTCAACCATTTCTTGGCTTCAAACTCCCATATCTCGCGAACGGATTGACCTAACCGAAAAATTCCTATTGCGTCTGAAAGTAGAAACTCGCCCGATTACAACGGTACGTGTATTTTTCCCCTAGGCCATTCTGGTTAAGCGATTGGAGCAGCAGAAGTGCGAAAAATTTGTTGTCTTATCAACCATTTCTTAGTTTCAAAGTCCCATATCTCGCGAACGGATTGACCGAACCCAAAAATTCCTATTGTAACTGAATGTAGAAACTCGCCCGATTACAAGGGTATGTGTATTTTTTTCCTTGGCCATTCTGGTTAAGAGTTTGGAGCAGCAGAATTGCGAAAAATTTTTTGCCTTCTCAACCATTTCTTGGATTCAAACTCCCATATCTCGCGAACGGATTGACCTAACCCAAAAATTCCTGTAGCGTCTGAAAGTAGAAACTCGCCCGATTACAACGGTATGCGTATTTTTTCCCTAGGCCATTCTGGTTAAGCGATTGGAGCAGCAGAAGTGCGAAAAATTTGTTGTCTTGTCAACCATTTCTTGGCTTCAAACTCCCATATCTCGCGAACGGATTGACCTAACCCAAAAATTCCTGTTGCGTCTGAAAGTAGAAACTCGCCCGATTACAACGGTATGTGTATTTTTTCCCTAGGGCATTCTGGTTAAGCGTTTGGAGCAGCAGAATTGCGAAAAATTTTTTGCCTTCTCAACCATTTCTTAGCTTCAAACTCTCATATCTCGCGAACGGATGGACCTAACCCAAAAATTCCTATTGCATTTGAAAGTAGAAACTCGCCCGATTACAACGGTATGCGTATTTTTTCCCTAGGCCATTCTGGTTAAGCGTTTGGAGCAGCCGATTTGCGAAAAATTTGTTGTCTTCTCAACCATTTCTTAGCTTCAAACTCTCATATCTCGCGAACGGATTGACCTAACCCAAAAATTCCTATTGCATTTGAAAGTAGAAACTCGCCCGATTACAAAGGTATGTGTATTTTTTCACTAGGCCATTCTGGTTAAGCATTTGTAGCAGCAGAATTGCGAAAAATTTGTTGTCTTGTCAACCATTTCTTAGCTTCAAAGTCCCATATCTCGCGAACGGATTGACCGAACCCAAAAATTCCTATTGTAACTGAATGTAGAAACTCGCCCGATTACAAGGGTATGTGTATTTTTTTCCTTGGCCATTCTGGTTAAGAGTTTGGAGCAGCAGAATTGCGAAAAATTTTTTGCCTTCTCAACCATTTCTTGGATTCAAACTCCCATATCTCGCGAACGGATGGACCTAACCCAAAAATTCCTATTGCATCTGAAATTAGAAACTCGCCCGATTACAACGGTATGTGTATTTTTTCCCTAGGGCATTCTGGTTAAGCGTTTGGAGCAGCAGAATTGCGAAAAATTTCTTGCCTTCTCAACCATTTCTTAGCTTCAAACTCTCATATCTCGCGAACGGATGGACCTAACCCAAAAATTCCTATTGCATTTGAAAGTAGAAACTCGCCCGATTACAACGGTATGCGTATTTTTTCCCTAGGCCATTCTGGTTAAGCGATTGGAGCAGCAGAAGTGCGAAAAATTTGTTGTCTTGTCAACCATTTCTTAGCTTCAAAGTCCCATATCTCGCGAACGGATTGACCGAACCCAAAAATTCCTATTGTAACTGAATGTAGAAACTCGCCCGATTACAAGGGTATGTGTATTTTTTTCCTTGGCCATTCTGGTTAAGAGTTTGGAGCAGCAGAATTGCGAAAAATTTTTTGCCTTCTCAACCATTTCTTGGATTCAAACTCCCATATCTCGCGAAAGGATTGACCTAACCCAAAAATTCCTGTTGCGTCTGAAAGTAGAAACTCGCCCGATTACAACGGTATGTGCATTTTTTCCCTAGGGCATTCTGGTTAAGCGTTTGGAGCAGCAGAATTGCGAAAAATTTTTTGCCTTCTCAACCATTTCTTAGATTCAAACTCTCATATCTCGCGAACGGATGGACCTAACCCAAAAATTCCTATTGCATTTGAAAGTAGAAACTCGCCCGATTACAACGGTATGCGTATTTTTTCCCTAGGCCATTCTGGTTAAGCGATTGGAGCAGCAGAAGTGCGAAAAATTTGTTGTCTTGTCAACCATTTCTTGGCTTCAAACTCCCATATCTCGCGAACGGATTGACCTAACCCAAAAATTCCTGTTGCGTCTGAAAGTAGAAACTCGCCCGATTACAACGGTATGTGTATTTTTTCCCTAGGGCATTCTGGTTAAGCGTTTGGAGCAGCAGAATTGCGAAAAATTTTTTGCCTTCTCAACCATTTCTTAGATTCAAACTCTCATATCTCGCGAACGGATGGACCTAACCCAAAAATTCCTATTGCATTTGAAAGTAGAAACTCGCCCGATTACAACGGTACGTGTATTTTTCCCCTAGGCCATTCTGGTTAAGCGATTGGAGCAGCAGAAGTGCGAAAAATTTGTTGTCTTGTCAACCATTTCTTAGCTTCAAACTCTCATATCTCGCGAACGGATTGACCTAACCCAAAAATTCCTATTGCATTTGAAAGTAGAAACTCGCCCGATTACAAAGGTATGTGTATTTTTTCCCTAGGCCATTCTGGTTAAGCATTTGTAGCAGCAGAATTGCGAAAAATTTGTTGTCTTGTCAACCATTTCTTAGCTTCAAAGTCCTATATCTCGCGAACGGATTGACCGAACCCAAAAATTCCTATTGTAACTGAATGTAGAAACTCGCCCGATTACAAGGGTATGTGTATTTTTTCCCTAGGCCATTCTGGTTAAGCATTTGTAGCAGCAGAATTGCGAAAAATTTGTTGTCTTGTCAACCATTTCTTAGCTTCAAAGTCCTATATCTCGCGAACGGATTGACCGAACCCAAAAATTCCTATTGTAACTGAATGTAGAAACTCGCCCGATTACAAGGGTATGTGTATTTTTTCCCTAGGCCATTCTGGTTAAGCATTTGTAGCAGCAGAATTGCGAAAAATTTGTTGTCTTGTCAACCATTTCTTAGCTTCAAAGTCCCATATCTCGCGGACGGATTGAACAAACCCAAAAATTCCTATTGCATCTGAAAGTAGAAACTCGCCCGATTACAACGGTATGTGTATTTTTTTCCCTAGGCCATTCTGGTTAAGCATTTCGAGCAGCAGAATTGTGAAAAATTTTTTGCCTTCTCTACCATTTCTTGGCTTCAAACTCCCATATCTCGCGAACGGATTGACCTAACCCAAAAATTCCTATTGCATCTGAAGGTAAAAGCTCGCCCGATTACAACGGTATGCGTATTTTTTCCCTAGGCCATTCTGGTTAAGCGTTTGGAGCAGCAGAATTGCGAAAAATTTTTTGCCTTCTCAACCATTTCTTGTCTTCAAACTCCCATATCTCGCGAACGGAATGACATAACCCAAAAATTCCTATTGCATCTGAAAGTAGAAACTCGCCCGATTACAACGGTATGTGTATTTTTTCCCTAGGCCATTCTGGTTAAGCGTTTGGAGCAGCAGAATTGTGAAAAATTGTTTGCCTTCTCTACCATTTCTTGGTTTCAAACTCCCATATCTCGCGAACGAATTGACCTAACCCAAAAATTCCTATTGCATCTGAAAGTAGAAACTCGCCCGATTACAACGGTGTTTGTATTTTTTCCCTAGGCCATTCTGGTAAAACGTTTGGAGCAGCAGAACTGTGAAAAATTTTTTGCCTTCTCCACCATTTCTTGGCTTCAAACTCCCATATCTCGCGAAGGGTTTGACATAACCCAAAAATTCCTATTGCATCTGAAAGTAGAAACTCGCCTAATTACAACGGTATGTGTATTTTTTCCCTAGGCCATTCTGGTTAAGCGTTTGGAGCAGCAGAATTGCGAAAAATTTTTTGCGTTCTCAACCATTTCTTGGCTTCAAACTCCCATATCTCGCGAACGGATTGACCTAACCCAAAAATTCCTATTGCATATGAAAGTAGAAACTCGCCCGATTACAACGGTATGTGTATTTTTTCCCAAGGCCATTCTGGTTAAGCGTTTGGAGCAGCAGAATTGCGAAAAATTTTTTGCCTTCTCAACCATTTCTTGGCTTCAAACTCCCATACCTCGCGAACGGAATGACCTAACCCAAAAATTCCTATTGCATCTGAAAGTAGAAGCTCGCCCGATTACAACGGTATGTGTATTTTTTCCCTACGCCATTCTGTTTAAGCGTTTGGAGCAGCAGAATTGCGAAAAATTTTTTGCCTTCTCAACCTTTTCTTGGCTTCAAACTCCCATATCTCGCGAACGGATTGTCCTAACCCAAAAATTCCTGTTGCGTCTGAAAGTAGAAACTCTCCCGGTTACAACGGTATGTGTATTTTTTCCCTAGGCCATTCCGGTTAAGCGTTTGCAGCAGCAGAATTGCGAAAAATTTGTTGCCTTCTCAACCATTTCTTGGCTTCAAACTCCCATATCTCGCGAACGGTTTGACATAATCCAAAAATTCCTATTGCATCTGAAAGTAGAAACTCGCCTAATTACAACGGTATGTGTATTTTTTCCCTAGGCCATTCTGGTTAAGCGTTTGGAGCAGCAGAATTGCGAAAAATTTTTTGCGTTCTCAACCATTTCTTGGCTTCAAACTCCCATATCTCGCGAACGGATTGACCTAACCCAAAAATTCCTATTGCATATGAAAGTAGAAACTCGCCCGATTACAACGGTATGTGTATTTTTTCCCAAAGCCATTCTGGTTAAGCGTTTGGAGCAGCAGAATTGCGAAAAATTTTTTGCCTTCTCAAACATTTCTTGTCTTCAAACTCCCATACCTCGCGAACGGAATGACCTAACCCAAAAATTCCTATTGCATCTGAAAGTAGAAGCTCGCCCGATTACAACGGTATGTGTATTTTTTCCCTACGCCATTCTGTTTAAGCGTTTGGAGCAGCAGAATTGCGAAAAATTTTTTGCCTTCTCAACCATTTCTTGGCTTCAAACTCCCATATCTCGCGAACGGATTGTCCTAACCCAAAAATTCCTGTTGCGTCTGAAAGTAGAAACACTCCCGGTTACAACGGTATGTGTATTTTTTCCCTAGGCCATTCCGGTTAAGCGTTTGCAGCAGCAGAATTGCGAAAAATTTGTTGCCTTCTCAACCATTTCTTGGCTTCAAACTCCAATATCTCGCGAACGGATTGACCTAACCCAAAAATTCTTATTGCATATGAAAGTATAAACTCGCCCGATTACAACGGTATGTGTATTTTTTCCCTAGGCCATTCTGGTTAAGCGTTTGGAGCAGCAGAATTGTGACAAATTTTTTGCCTTCTCTACCATTTCTTGGCTTCAAACTCCCATGTATCGCGAACGGATTGACCTAACCCAAAAATTCTTATTGCATATGAAAGTATAAACTCGCCCGATTACAACGGTATGTGTATTTTTTCCCTAGGCCATTCTGGTTAAGCGTTTGGAGCAGCAGAATTGTGACAAATTTTTTGCCTTCTCTAACATTTCTTGGCTTCAAACTTCCATACCTCGCGAACGGATTGACCTAACCCAAAAATTCCTATTGCATCTGAAAGTAGAAACTCGCCCGATTACAACGGTATGTGTATTTTTTCCCTAGGCCATTCTGGTTAAGCGTTTGGAGCAGCAGAATTGTGAAAAATTGTTTGCCTTCTCTACCATTTCTTGGCTTCAAACTCCCATACCTCGCGAACGGATTGACCTAACCCAAAAATTCCTATTGCATCTGAATGTAGAAACTCGCCCGATTACAACGGTATGTGTATTTTTTCCCTAGGCCATTCTGGTTAAGCATTTCGAGCAGCAGAATTGTGAAAATTTTTTGCCTTCTCTACCATTTCTTGGCTTCAAACTCCCATATCTCGCGAACGGATTGACCTAACCCAAAAATACCTATTGCATCCGAAAGTAGAAACTCGCCCGGTTACAACCGTATGTGTATTTTTTCCCTAGGCCATTCTGGTTAAGCGTTTGGAGCAGCAGAATTGCGAAAAATTTTTTGCGTTCTCAACCATTCCTTCGATTCAAACTCCCATATCTCGCGAACGGATTGACCTAGCCCAAAAATTCCTATTGCATCTGAAAGTAGAAACTCGCCCGATTACAACGGTATGTGTATTTTTTCCATAGGCCATTCTGGTTAAGCGTTTCGAGCAGCAGAATTGCGAAAAATTTGTTGTCTTCTCAACCATTTCTTAGCTTGAAACTCCCATATGTCGCGAACCGATTGACCTAACCCAAAAATTCCTATTGCACTTGAAACTAGAAACTCGCCCGATTACAACGGTACGTGTATTTTTTCCCTAGGCCATTCTGGTTAAGCGTTTGGAGCAGCAGAATTGTGAAAAATTTTTTGCCTTCTCTGCCATTTCTTGGCTTCAAACTCCCATATCTCGCGAACGGATTGACCTAACCCAAAAATTCCTATTGCATCTGAAAGTAGAAACTCGCCCGATTACAACGGTGTGTGTATTTTTACCCTAGGCCATCCTGGTTAAGCGTTTAGAGCAGCAGAATTGCGAAAAATTTTTTGCCTTCTCAACCATTTCTTGGCTTCAAACTCCCATATCTCGCGAACGGAATGACCTAACCCAAAAATTCCTATTGCATCTGAAAGTAGAAGCTCGCCCGATTACGACGGTACGTGTATTTTTCCCCTAGGTCATTCTGGTTAAGCTATTGGAGCAGCAGAAGTGCGAAAAATTTGTTGTCTTGTCAACCATTTCTTAGTTTCAAAGTCTCATATCTCGCGAACGGTTTGACCGAACCCAAAAATACCTATTGTAACTGAAAGTAGAAACTCGCCCGATTACAACGGTATGTGTATTTTTACCCTAGGCCATTCTGGTTAAGCGTTTGGAGCAGCAGATTTGCGAAAAATTTGTTGTCTTCTCAACCATATCTTAGCTTCAAACTCTCGTATCTCGCGAACGGATTGAGCTAACCCAAAAATTCCTATTGCATTTGAAAGTAGAAACTCGCCCGATTACAACGGTATGTGTATTTTTTCCCTAGGCCATTCTGGTTAAGCGTTTGGAGCAGCAGAATTGCGAAAAATTTTTTGCCTTCTCAACCATTTCTTGGCTTCAAACTCTCATATCTCGCGAACGGATTGACCTAACCCAAAAATTCCTATTGCATTTGCAAGTAGAAACTCGCCCGATTACAACGGTATGTGTATTTTTTCCCTAGGCCATTCTGGTTAAGCGTTTGGAGCAGCAGAATTGCGAAAAATTTTTTGCCTTCTCAACCATTTCTTGGCTTCAAACTCCCATATCTCGCGAACGGATTGACCTAACCCAAAAATTCCTGTTACGTCTGAAAGTAGAAACTCGCCCGATTACAGCGGTATGTGTATTTTTTCCCTAGGCCATTCTGGTTAAGCGTTTGGAGCAGCAGAATTGTGACAAATTTTTTGCCTTCTCTACCATTTCTTGGCTTCAAACTCCCATACCTCGCGAACGGATTGACCTAACCCAAAAATTCCTATTGCATCTGAAAGTAGAAACTCGCCCGATTACAACGGTATGTGTATTTTTTCCCTAGGCCATTCTGGTTAAGCGTTTGGAGCAGCAGAATTGCGAAAAATTTTTTTGCCTTCTCAACCATTTCTTGGCTTCAAAGTCCCATATCTCGCGAACGGATTGACCAAACCCAAAAATTCCTGTTGCTTGTGAAAGTAGAAACTCGCCCGATTACAACGGTACGTGTATTTTTCCCCAAGGGCATTCTGGTTAAGCGTTTGGAGCAGCAGAATTGCGAAAAATTTGTTGTCTTCTCAACCATTTCTTAGCTTCAAAGTTCCATATCTCGCGAACGGATGACCAAACCCAAAATTCCTGCTGCGTCTGAAAGTAGAAACTCGCCCGATTACAACGGTATGTGTATTTTTTCCCTAGGCCATTCTGGTTAAGCGTTTGGAGCAGCAGAATTGCGAAAAATTTTTTGCCTTCTCAACCATTTCTTGGCTTCAAAGTCCCATATCTCGCGAACGGATTGACCAAACACAAAAATTCCTGTTGCTTGTGAAAGTAGAAACTCGCCCGATTACAACGGTACGTGTATTTTTCCCCTAGGCCATTCTGGTTAAGCGATTGGAGCAGCAGAAGTGCGAAAAATTTGTTGTCTTGTCAACCATTTCTTGGCGTCAAACTCCCATATCTCGCGAACGGATTGTCCTAACCCAAAAATTCCTGTTGCGTCTGAAAGTAGAAACCAGCCCAATTACAACGGTATGAGAATTTTTTCCCTAGCCCATTCTGGTTAAGCGTTTGGAGCAGCAGAATTGCGAAAAATTTGTTGTCTTCTCAACCATTTCTTAGACTCAAAGTCCCATATCTCCCGAACGGATTGACCAAACCCAAATGTCCCTTCTGCGTCTGAAAGTAGAAACTCGCCCTATTACAACGGTATGTGTATTTTTTCCCTAGGCGATTCTGGTTAAGCGTTTGGAGCATCAGAATTGCGAAAAATTTGTTGTCTTCTCAACCATTTCTTAGCTTGAAACTCCCATTTGTCGCGAACCGATTGACCTAATCCAAAAATTCCTATTGCATCTGAAAGTAGAAACTCGCCCGATTACAACGGTATGTGTATTTTTTCCCTAGGAGATTCTGGTTAAGCGTTTGGAACATCAGAATTGCGAAAAATTTGTTGACTTTTCAACCATTTCTTAGCTTGAAACTCCCATTTGTCGCGAACCGATTGACCTAACCCAAAAATTCCTGTTGCATTTGAAAGTAGAAACTCGCCCGATTACAACGGTACGTGTATTTTTCCCCTAGGCCATTCTGGTTAAGCGATTGGGAGCAGCAGAAGTGCGAAAAATTTGTTGTCTTGTCAACCATTTCTTAGCTTCAAAGTCCCATATCTCGCGAACGGATTGACCGAAGCCAAAAATTCCTATTGTAACTGAAAGTAGAAACTCGCCCGATTACAACGATATGTTTATTTTTTCCCTAGGCCATTCTGTTTAAGCGTTTGGAGCAGCAGAATTGCGAAAATTTTTTGCTTTCTCAACCATTTCTTGGCGTCAAACTCCCATATCTCGCGAACGGATTGTCCTAACCCAAAAATTCCTGTTGCGTCTGAAAGTAGAAACTCGCCCAATTACAACGGTATGTGAATTTTTTCCCTAGACCATTCTGGTTAAGCGTTTGGAGCAGCAGAATTGCGAAAAATTTGTTGTCTTCTCAACCATTTCTTAGCTTCAAACTCCCACATCTCGCGAACGGATTGACTTAACCGAAAAATTCCTGTTGCGTCTGAAAGTAGAAACTCGCCCGATTACAACGGTATGTGTATTTTTTTCCCTAGGCCATTCTGGTTAAGCGTTTGGAGCAGCAGAATTGCGGAAAATTTTATGCCTTCTCAACCATTTCTTGGCTTCAAACTCCCATACCTCGCGAACGGATTGACCTAACCCAAAAATTCCTGTTGCGTCTGAAAGTAGAAACTCGCCCGATTACAACGGTACGTGTATTTTTCCCCTAGGCCATTCTGGTTAAGCGATTGGAGCAGCAGATGTGCGAAAAATTTGTTGTCTTGTCAACCATTTCTTAGCTTCAAAGTCCCATATCTCGCGAACGGTTTGACCAGACCCAAAAATTCCTATTGTAACTGAAAGTAGAGACTCGCCCGATTACAACGGTATGTGTTTTTTTCCCTAGGCCATTCTGGTTAAGCGTTTGGAGCAGCAGAATTGCGAAAAATTTTATGCCTTCTCAGCCATTTCTTGGCTTCAAACTCCCATATCTCGCGAACGGATTGACCTAACCCAAAAATTCCTGTTGCGTCTGAAAGTAGAAACTCGCCCGGTTACAACGGTATGTGTATTTCTTCCCTAGGCCATTCTGGTTATGCGTTTGGAGCAGCAGAATTGCGAAAAATTTTTTGCCTTCTCAACCATTTCTTGGCGTCAAACTCCCATATCTCGCGAACGGATTGTCCTAACCCAAAAATTCCTGTTGCGTCTGAAAGTAGAAACTCGCCCAATTACAACGGTATGTGAATTTTTTCCCTAGCCCATTCTGGTTAAGCGTTTGGAGCAGCAGAATTGCGAAAAATTTGTTGTCTTCTAAACCATTTCTTAGCTTCAAACTCCCATATCTCGCGAACGGATTGACTTAACCGAAAAATTCCTGTTGCGTCTGAAAGTAGAAACTCGCCCGATTACAACGGTATGTGTATTTTTTCCCTAGGCCATTCTGGTTAAGCGTTTGGAGCAGCAGAATTGCGAAAAATTTTATGCCTTCTCAACCATTTCTTGGCTTCAAACTCCCATATCTCGCGAACAGATTGACCTAACCCAAAAATTCCTGTTGCGTCTGAAAGTAGAAACTCGCCCGGTTACAACGGTATGTGTATTTCTTCCCTAGGCCGTTCTGGTTATGCGTTTGGGAGCAGCAGAATTGCGAAAAATTTGTTGTCTTCTCAACCATTTCTTAGCTTCAAAGTCCCATATCTCGCGAACGGATTGTCCTAACCCAAAAATTCCTATTGCATTTGAAAGTAGAATCTCGCCCGATTACAACGGTACGTGTATTTTTCCCCTAGGGCATTCTGGTTAAGCGATTGGAGCAGCAGAAGTGCGAAAAATTTGTTGTCTTGTCAACCATTTCTTAGCTTCAAAGTCCCATATCTCGCGAACGGATTGACCTAACCCAAAAATTCCTATTGCATCTGAAAGTAGAAACTCGCCCGATTACAACGGTATGTGCATTTTTTCCCTAGGGCATTCTGGTTAAGCGTTTCGAGCAGCAGAATTGCGAAAAATTTTTTGCCTTCTCAACCATTTCTTGGCTTCAAACTCCCATATCTCGCGAACGGATTGACCAAACCTAAAAATTCCTGTTGCTTGTGAAAGTAGAAACTCGCCCGATTACAACGGTATGTGTATTTTTCACCTAGGGCATTCTGGTTAAGCGATTGGAGCAGCAGAAGTGCGAAAAATTTGTTGTCTTGTCAACCATTTCTTAGCTTCAAAGTCCCATATCTCGCGAACGGATTGACCGAACCCAAAAATTCCTATTGTAACTGAAAGTAGAAACTCGCCCGATTACAACGGTATGCGTATTTTTCCCCTAGGCCATTCTGGTTAAGCGTTTGGAGCAGCAGATTTACGAAAAATTTTTTGCCTTCTCAACCATTTTTTGGCTTAAAGCTCCCATATCTCGCGAACGGATTGACATAACCCAAAAATTCCTGTTGCGTCTGAAAGTAGAAACTCGCCCGATTACAACTCTATGTGTATTTTTCCCCTAGGCCATTCTGGTTAAGCGTTTGGATCAGCAGAATTGCGAAAAATTTCATGCCTTCTCAACCATTTCTTGGCTTCAAACTCCCATATCTCGCGAACGGATAGACCTAACCCAAAAATTCCTATTGCATCTGAAAGTAGAAACTCGCCCGATTACAACGGTATGTGTATTTTTTCCCTGGGCCATTCTGGTTAAGCGTTTGGAGCAGCAGAATTGCGAAAAATTTTTTGCCTACTCAACCATTTCTTGGCTTCAAACTCCCATATCTCGCGAACGGATTGACCTAACCCAAAAATTCCTGTTGCGTCTGAAAGTAGAAACTCGCCCGATTACAACGGTACGTGTATTTTTCCCCTAGGGCATTCTGGTTAAGCGATTGGAGCAGCAGAAGTGCGAAAAATTTGTTGTCTTGTCAACCATTTCTTAGCTTCAAAGTCCCACATCTCGCGAACGGATTGACCGAAGCCAAAAATTCCTATTGTAACTGAAAGTAGAAACTCGCCCGATTACAACGGTATGTGTATTTTTTCCCTAGGCCATTCTGGTTAAGCGTTTGGAGCAGCAGAATTGCGAAAAATTTTATGCCTTCTCAACCATTTCTTGGCTTCAATCTCCCATATCTCGCGAACGGATTGACCTAACCCAAAAATTCCTGTTGCGTCTGAAAGTAGAAACTCGCCCGATTACAACGGTACGTGTATTTTTCCCCTAGGCCATTCTGGTTAAGCGATTGGAGCAGCAGAAGTGCGAAAAATTTGTTGTCTTGTCAACCATTTCTTAGCTTCAAAGTCCCATATCTCGCGAACGGTTTGACCAGACCCAAAATTTCCTATTGTAACTGAAAGTAGAAACTCGCCCGATTACAACGGTATGTGTTTTTTTCCCTAGGCCTTTCTGGTTAAGCGTTTGGAGGAGCAGAATTGCGAAAAATTTTATGCCTTCTCAACCATTTCTTGGCTTCAAACTCCCATATCTCGCGAACGGATTGAACTAACCCAAAAATTCCTATTGTAACTGAAAGTAGAAACTCGCCCGATTACAACGGTATGTGTATTTTTTCCCTAGGGCATTCTGGTTAAGCGTTTCGAGCAGCAGAATTGCGAAAATTTTTTGCCTTCTCAACCATTTCTTGGCTTCAAACTCCCATATCTCGCGAACGGATTGACCAAACCTAAAAATTCCTGTTGCTTGTGAAAGTAGAAACTCGCCCGATTACAACGGTATGCGTATTTTTCCCCTAGGCCATTCTGGTTAAGCGATTGGAGCAGCAGAAGTGCGAAAAATTTGTTGTCTTGTCAACCATTTCTTGGCGTCAAACTCCCATATCTCGCGAACGGATTGTCCTAACCCAAAAATTCCTGTTGCGTCTGAAAGTAGAAACCAGCCCAATTACAACGGTATGAGAATTTTTTCCCTAGCCCATTCTGGTTAAGCGTTTGGAGCAGCAGAATTGCGAAAAATTTGTTGTCTTCTCAACCATTTCTTAGACTCAAAGTCCCATATCTCCCGAACGGATTGACCAAACCCAAATGTCCCTTCTGCGTCTGAAAGTAGAAAACTCGCCCTATTACAACGGTATGTGTATTTTTTCCCTAGGCGATTCTGGTTAAGCGTTTGGAGCATCAGAATTGCGAAAAATTTGTTGTCTTCTCAACCATTTCTTAGCTTGAAACTCCCATTTGTCGCGAACCGATTGACCTAATCCAAAAATTCCTATTGCATCTGAAAGTAGAAACTCGCCCGATTACAACGGTATGTGTATTTTTTCCCTAGGAGATTCTGGTTAAGCGTTTGGAACATCAGAATTGCGAAAAATTTGTTGACTTTTCAACCATTTCTTAGCTTGAAACTCCCATTTGTCGCGAACCGATTGACCTAACCCAAAAATTCCTGTTGCATTTGAAAGTAGAAACTCGCCCGATTACAACGGTACGTGTATTTTTCCCCTAGGCCATTCTGGTTAAGCGATTGGAGCAGCAGAAGTGCGAAAAATTTGTTGTCTTGTCAACCATTTCTTAGCTTCAAAGTCCCATATCTCGCGAACGGATTGACCGAAGCCAAAAATTCCTATTGTAACTGAAAGTAGAAACTCGCCCGATTACAACGATATGTTTATTTTTTCCCTAGGCCATTCTGTTTAAGCGTTTGGAGCAGCAGAATTGCGAAAAATTTTTTGCTTTCTCAACCATTTCTTGGCGTCAAACTCCCATATCTCGCGAACGGATTGTCCTAACCCAAAAATTCCTGTTGCGTCTGAAAGTAGAAACTCGCCAATTACAACGGTATGTGAATTTTTTCCCTAGACCATTCTGGTTAAGCGTTTGGAGCAGCAGAATTGCGAAAAATTTGTTGTCTTCTCAACCATTTCTTAGCTTCAAACTCCCACATCTCGCGAACGGATTGACTTAACCGAAAAATTCCTGTTGCGTCTGAAAGTAGAAACTCGCCCGATTACAACGGTATGTGTATTTTTTCCCTAGGCCATTCTGGTTAAGCGTTTGGAGCAGCAGAATTGCGGAAAATTTTATGCCTTCTCAACCATTTCTTGGCTTCAAACTCCCATACCTCGCGAACGGATTGACCTAACCCAAAAATTCCTGTTGCGTCTGAAAGTAGAAACTCGCCCGATTACAACGGTACGTGTATTTTTCCCCTAGGCCATTCTGGTTAAGCGATTGGAGCAGCAGATGTGCGAAAAATTTGTTGTCTTGTCAACCATTTCTTAGCTTCAAAGTCCCATATCTCGCGAACGGTTTGACCAGACCCAAAAATTCCTATTGTAACTGAAAGTAGAGACTCGCCCGATTACAACGGTATGTGTTTTTTTCCCTAGGCCATTCTGGTTAAGCGTTTGGAGCAGCAGAATTGCGAAAAATTTTATGCCTTCTCAACCATTTCTTGGCTTCAAACTCCCATATCTCGCGAACGGATTGACCTAACCCAAAAATTCCTGTTGCGTCTGAAAGTAGAAACTCGCCCGGTTACAACGGTATGTGTATTTCTTCCCTAGGCCATTCTGGTTATGCGTTTGGAGCAGCAGAATTGCGAAAAATTTTTTGCCTTCTCAACCATTTCTTGGCGTCAAACTCCCATATCTCGCGAACGGATTGTCCTAACCCAAAAATTCCTGTTGCGTCT
>NW_027479674.1:0-80916 GCF_051014685.1 Ptiloglossa arizonensis
ATTAAGGAATGGTTGAGAAACCATCAAAATTTTCGCAAGTCTGATACTCGAAACCAATAACTACAAATGCCTAGGGGAAAAATACACATACCGTTGTAATCGGGCGAGATTCTACTTTCACATGCAACAGGAATTTCTCGATTTAGTCAATCCGTTCGCGAGATATGGGAGTTTGAAGTTAAGGAATGGTTGAGAAACCATCAAAATCTTCGCTGGTCTGATACTCGAAACCAATAACTGGATTGGCCTAGGGGAATAGTACACACACCATTGTATTCGAGCGAGTTTCTGCTTTCAGATGCAATAGGAATTTCTCGAGTTCGTCAATCCGTTGGCGAGATATGGGAATTTGAAGTTAAGGAATGGTTGAGAACCATCAAAATCTTCGCTGGTCTGATACTCGAAACCAATAACTGGATTGGCCTAGGGGAATAGTACACACACCATTGTATTCGAGCGAGTTTCTGCTTTCAGATGCAATAGGAATTTCCCGAGTTCGTCAATACTTTCGCGAGATATGGGAGTTTGAAGTTAAGGAATGGTTGAGAAACCATCAAAATTTTCGTAAGTCTGATACTCGAAACCAATAACTGGAATGGCCTAGGGGAAAAGTACACACACCATTGTAATCGGGCGAGTTTCTACTTTCAGATGCAACAGGAGTTTCTCGAGTTCGTCAATCCGTTCGCGAGATATGGGAGTTTGAAGTTAAGGAATGGTTGAGAAACCATCAAAATTTTCGCTTGTCTGATACTCGAAACCAATAACTGGAATGGCTTAGGGGAAAAGTACACACACCGTTGTAATCGGGCGAGTTTCTACTTCCACATGCAACAGGAATTTCTCGAGTTCGTCAAACCGTTCGCGAGATATGGGAGTTTCAAGATAAGGAATGGTCGAGAAAGCGTCAAAATTTTCGCTGGTCTGATACTCGAAACCTATAACTGGATTGGCCTAGGGGAATAGTACACACACCATTGTATTCGGCGAGTTTCTGCTTTCAGATGCAATAGGAATTTCTCGAGTTCGTCAATCCGTTCGCGAGATATGGGAGTTTGAAATTAAGGAATGGTTGAGAAACCATCAAAATTTTCGCAAGTCTGATACTCGAAACCAATAACTGAATGGCCTAGGGGAAAAGTACACACACCATTGTAATCGGGCGAGTTTCTACTTTCAGATGCAACAGGAGTTTCACGAGTTCGTCAATCCGTTCGCGAGATATGGGAGTTTGAAGTTAAGGAATGGTTGAGAAACCATCAAATTTTCGCTTGTCTGATACTCGAAACCAATAACTGGAATGGCTTAGGGGAAAAGTACACACACCGTTGTAATCGGGCGAGTTTCTACTTCCACATGCAACAGGAATTTCTCGAGTTCGTCAAACCGTTCGCGAGATATGGGAGTTTCAAGATAAGGAATGGTCGAGAAAGCGTCAAAATTTCGCTGGTCTGATACTCGAAACCTATAACTGGATTGGCCTAGGGGAATAGTACACACACCATTGTATTCGGCGAGTTTCTGCTTTCAGATGCAATAGGAGTTTCTCGAGTTCGTCAATCCGTTCGCGAGATATGGGAGTTTGAAATTAAGGAATGGTTGAGAAACCATCAAAATTTTCGCAAGTCTGATACTCGAAACCAATAACTACAAATGCCTAGGGGAAAAATACACATACCGTTGTAATCGGGCGAGATTCTACTTTCACATGCAACAGGAATTCTCGATTTAGTCAATCCGTTCGCGAGATATGGGAGTTTGAAGTTAAGGAATGGTTGAGAAACCATCAAAATCTTCGCTGGTCTGATACTCGAAACAATAACTGGATTGGCCTAGGGGAATAGTACACACACCATTGTATTCGAGCGAGTTTCTGCTTTCAGATGCAATAGGAATTTCTCGAGTTCGTCAATCCGTTGGCGAGATATGGGAGTTTGAAGTTAAGGAATGGTTGAGAAACCATCAAAATCTTCGCTGGTCTGATACTCGAAACCAATAACTGGATTGGCCTAGGGGAATAGTACACACACCATTGTATTCGAGCGAGTTTCTGCTTTCAGATGCAATAGGAATTTCCCGAGTTCGTCAATCCGTTGGCGAGATATGGGAGTTTGAAGTTAAGGAATGGTTGAGAAACCATCAACATTTTCGCAATTCTGATGCTAGAAAAGAATAACTGGAGTGGCCTAGGGGAGAAGTGCACACACGATTGTAATCGGGCGACTTTCTACTTTCAGATACAACAGGAATTTCTCGAGTTCGTCAATGCGTTCGCGAGATATGGGAGTTTGCAGTTAAGGAATGGTTGAGAAATCACCAAAATTTTCGCAAGTCTGATTCTCGAAACCAATAACCAATATGGCCTAGGGCAAAAATACACATACTGTTGTAGTCGGACGAGTTTCTGCTTTCAGATGCAATAGGAAATTCTCGAGTTCGTCAATCCGTTCGCGAGATATGGAAGTTTGAAGTTAAGGAATGATTGAGAAACCATCAAAATTTTCGTAAGTCTGATACTCGAAACCAATAACTGGAATGGCCTAGGGGAAAAGTACACACACCATTGTAATCGGGCGAGTTTCTACTTTCAGATGCAACAGGAATTTCTCGAGTTCGTCAATCCGTTCGCGAGATATGGGAGTTTGAATTTAAGGAATGGTTGAGAAACCATCAAAATTTTCGCTTGTCTGATACTCGAAACCAATAACTGGAATGGCTTAGGGGAAAAGTACACACACCGTTGTAATCGGGCGAGTTTCTACTTCCACATGCAACAGGAATTTCTCGAGTTCGTCAAACCGTTCGCGAGATATGGGAGTTTCAAGATAAGGAATGGTCGAGAAAGCGTCAAAATTTTCGCTGGTCTGATACTCGAAACCTATAACTGGATTGGCCTAGGGGAATAGTACACACACCATTGTATTCGGCGAGTTTCTGCTTTCAGATGCAATAGGAATTTCTCGAGTTCGTCAATCCGTTCGCGAGATATGGGAGTTTGAAATTAAGGAATGGTTGAGAAACCATCAAAATTTTCGCAAGTATGATACTCGAAACCAATAACTACAATTGCCTAGGGCAAAAATACACATACCGTTGGAATCGGGCGAGTTTCTGCTTTCAGATGCAATAGGAAATTCTCGATTTAGTCAATCCGTTCGCGAGATATGGGAGTTTGAAGTTAAGGAATGGTTGAGAAACCATCAAAGTTTTCGCTGGTCTGATACTCGAAACCAATAACTGGATTGGCCTAGGGGAATAGTACACACACCATTGTATTCGAGCGAGTTTCTGCTTTCAGATGCAATAGGAATTTCCCGAGTTCGTCAATACTTTCGCGAGATATGGGAGTTTGAAGTTAAGGAATGGTTGAGAAACCATCAAAATTTTCGTAAGTCTGATACTCGAAACCAATAACTGGAATGGCCTAGGGGAAAAGTACACACACCATTGTAATCGGGCGAGTTTCTACTTTCAGATGCAACAGGAGTTTCTCGAGTTCGTCAATCCGTTCGCGAGATATGGGAGTTTGAAGTTAAGGAATGGTTGAGAAACCATCAAAATTTTCGCTTGTCTGATACTCGAAACCAATAACTGGAATGGCTTAGGGGAAAAGTACACACACCGTTGTAATCGGGCGAGTTTCTACTTCCACATGCAACAGGAATTTCTCGAGTTCGTCAAACCGTTCGCGAGATATGGGAGTTTCAAGATAAGGAATGGTCGAGAAAGCGTCAAAATTTTCGCTGGTCTGATACTCGAAACCTATAACTGGATTGGCCTAGGGGAATAGTACACACACCATTGTATTCGGCGAGTTTCTGCTTTCAGATGCAATAGGAATTTCACGAGTTCGTCAATCCGTTCGCGAGATATGGGAGTTTGAAATTAAGGAATGGTTGAGAAACCATCAAAATTTTCGCAAGTCTGATACTCGAAACCAATAACTGGAATGGCCTAGGGGAAAAGTACACACACCATTGTAATCGGGCGAGTTTCTACTTTCAGATGCAACAGGAGTTTCACGAGTTCGTCAATCCGTTCGCGAGATATGGGAGTTTGAAGTTAAGGAATGGTTGAGAAACCATCAAAATTTTCGCTTGTCTGATACTCGAAACCAATAACTGGAATGGCTTAGGGGAAAAGTACACACACCGTTGTAATCGGGCGAGTTTCTACTTCCACATGCAACAGGAATTTCTCGAGTTCGTCAAACCGTTCGCGAGATATGGGAGTTTCAAGATAAGGAATGGTCGAGAAAGCGTCAAAATTTTCGCTGGTCTGATACTCGAAACCTATAACTGGATTGGCCTAGGGGAATAGTACACACACCATTGTATTCGGCGAGTTTCTGCTTTCAGATGCAATAGGAGTTTCTCGAGTTCGTCAATCCGTTCGCGAGATATGGGAGTTTGAAATTAAGGAATGGTTGAGAAACCATCAAAATTTTCGCAAGTATGATACTCGAAACCAATAACTACAATTGCCTAGGGCAAAAATACACATACCGTTGTAATCGGGCGAGTTTCTGCTTTCAGATGCAATAGGAAATTCTCGATTTAGTCAATCCGTTCGCGAGATATGGGAGTTTGAAGTTAAGGAATGGTTGAGAAACCATCAAAGTTTTCGCTGGTCTGATACTCGAAACCAATAACTGGAATGGCCTAGGGGAAAAGTACACACACCATTGTAATCGGGCGAGTTTCTACTTTCAGATGCAACAGGAATTTCTCGAGTTCGTCAATCCGTTCGCGAGATATGGGAGTTTGAAGTTAAGGAATGGTTGAGAAACCATCAAAATTTTCGCTTGTCTGATACTCGAAACCAATAACTGGAATGGCCTAGGGGAAAAGTACACACACCGTTGTAATCGGGCGAGTTTCTACTTCCACATGCAACAGGAATTTCTCGAGTTCGTCAAACCATTCGCGAGATATGGGAGTTTCAAGATAAGGAATGGTCGAGAAACCATCAAAATTTTCGCTGGTCTGGAACTCGAAACCAATAACTGGAATGGCCTAGGGGAATAGTACACACCCCATTGTATTCGGACGAGTTTCTGCTTTCAGGTGCAATAGGAAATTCTCGAGTTCATCAATACGTTCGCGAGATATGGGAGTTTGAAGTTAAGGAATGGTTGAGAAACCATCAAAATTTTCGCTGGTCTGATACTCGAAACCAATAACTGGATTGGCCTAGGGGAATAGTACACACACCATTGTATTCGGCGAGTTTCTGCTCTCAGATGCAATAGGAATTTCTCGAGTTCGTCAATCCGTTCGCGAGATATGGGAATTTGAAATTAAGGAATGGTTGAGAAACCATCAAAATTTTCGCAAGTCTGATACTCGAAACCAATAACTACAAATGCCTAGGGGAAAAATACACATACCGTTGTAATCGGGCGAGATTCTACTTTCACATGCAACAGGAATTTCTCGATTTAGTCAATCCGTTCGCGAGATATGGGAGTTTGAAGTTAAGGAATGGTTGAGAAACCATCAAAATCTTCGCTGGTCTGATACTCGAAACCAATAACTGGATTGGCCTAGGGGAATAGTACACACACCATTGTATTCGAGCGAGTTTCTGCTTTCAGATGCAATAGGAATTTCTCGAGTTCGTCAATCCGTTGGCGAGATATGGGAGTTTGAAGTTAAGGAATGGTTGAGAAACCATCAAAATCTTCGCTGGTCTGATACTCGAAACCAATAACTGGATTGGCCTAGGGGAATAGTACACACACCATTGTATTCGAGCGAGTTTCTGCTTTCAGATGCAATAGGAATTTCCCGAGTTCGTCAATCCGTTGGCGAGATATGGGAGTTTGAAGTTAAGGAATGGTTGAGAAACCATCAACATGTTCGCAATTCTGATGCTAGAAAAGAATAACTGGAGTGGCCTAGGGGAGAAGTGCACACACGATTGTAATCGGGCGACTTTCTACTTTCAGATACAACAGGAATTTCTCGAGTTCGTCAATGCGTTCGCGAGATATGGGAGTTTGCAGTTAAGGAATGGTTGAGAAATCACCAAAATTTTCGCAAGTCTGATTCTCGAAACCAATAACCAATATGGCCTAGGGCAAAAATACACATACTGTTGTAGTCGGACGAGTTTCTGATTTCAGATGCAATAGGAAATTCTCGAGTTCGTCAATCCGTTCGCGAGATATGGAAGTTTGAAGTTAAGGAATGATTGAGAAACCATCAAAATTTTCGTAAGTCTGATACTCGAAACCAATAACTGGAATGGCCTAGGGGAAAAGTACACACACCATTGTAATCGGGCGAGTTTCTACTTTCAGATGCAACAGGAATTTCTCGAGTTCGTCAATCCGTTCGCGAGATATGGGAGTTTGAAGTTAAGGAATGGTTGAGAAACCATCAAAATTTTCGCTTGTCTGATACTCGAAACCAATAACTGGAATGGCTTAGGGGAAAAGTACACACACCGTTGTAATCGGGCGAGTTTCTACTTCCACATGCAACAGGAATTTCTCGAGTTCGTCAAACCGTTCGCGAGATATGGGAGTTTCAAGATAAGGAATGGTCGAGAAAGCGTCAAAATTTTCGCTGGTCTGATACTCGAAACCTATAACTGGATTGGCCTAGGGGAATAGTACACACACCATTGTATTCGGCGAGTTTCTGCTTTCAGATGCAATAGGAATTTCTCGAGTTCGTCAATCCGTTCGCGAGATATGGGAGTTTGAAATTAAGGAATGGTTGAGAAACCATCAAAATTTTCGCAAGTATGATACTCGAAACCAATAACTGGAATGGCCTAGGGGAAAAGTACACACACCGTTGTAATCGGGCGAGTTTCTACTTCCACATGCAACAGGAATTTCTCGAGTTCGTCAAACCATTCGCGAGATATGGGAGTTTCAAGATAAGGAATGGTCGAGAAACCATCAAAATTTTCGCTGGTCTGGAACTCGAAACCAATAACTGGAATGGCCTAGGGGAATAGTACACACCCCATTGTATTCGGACGAGTTTCTGCTTTCAGATGCAATAGGAAATTCTCGAGTTCATCAATACGTTCGCGAGATATGGGAGTTTGAAGTTAAGGAATGGTTGAGAAACCATCAAAATTTTCGCTGGTCTGATACTCGAAACCAATAACTGGATTGGCCTAGGGGAATAGTACACACACCATTGTATTCGGCGAGTTTCTGCTTTCAGATGCAATAGGAATTTCTCGAGTTCGTCAATCCGTTCGCGAGATATGGGAGTTTGAAATTAAGGAATGTTTGAGAAACCATCAAAATTTTCGCAAGTCTGATACTCGAAACCAATAACTACAAATGCCTAGGGGAAAAATACACATACCGTTGTAATCGGGCGAGATTCTACTTTCACATGCAACAGGAATTTCTCGATTTAGTCAATCCGTTCGCGAGATATGGGAGTTTGAAGTTAAGGAATGGTTGAGAAACCATCACAATTTTCGCAAGTCTGATACTCGAAACCAATAACTACAATGGCCTAGGGCAAAAATACACATACCGTTGTAATCGGGCGAGTTTCTGCTTCCACATGCAGCAGGAATTTCTCGAGTTCGTCAATCCGTTCACGAGATATGGGAGTTTGAAGTTAAGGAATGGTTGAGAAACCATCAAAATCTTCGCTGGTCTGATACTCGAAACCAATAACTGGATTGGCCTAGGGGAATAGTACACACCCCATTGTATTCGGGCGAGTTTCTGCTTTCGGATGCAATAGGAATTTCTCGAGTTCGTCAATCCGTTCGCGAGATATGGGAGTTTGAAGGTAAGGAATGGTTGAGAAACCATCAAAACTTTCGGTGGTCTGATACTCGAAACCAATAACTGGAATGGCCTAGGGGAAAAGTACACACACCATTGTAATCGGGCGAGTTTCTACTTTCAGATTCAACAGGAATTTCTCGAGTTCGTCAATCCGTTCGGGAGATATGGGAGTTTGAAGTTAAGGAGTGGTTGAGAAACCATCAAAATTTTCGCTTGTCTGATACTCGAAACCAGTAACTGGAATGGCCCTGGGGGAAAAGTACACACACCGTTGTAATCGGACGAGTTTCTACTTCCACATGCAACAGGAATTTCTCGAGTTCGTCAATCCGTTCGCGAGATATGGGAGTTTGAAGTTAAGGAATGATTGAGAAACCATCAAAATTTTCGCATGTCTGATACTCGAAACCAATAACTGGAATGGCCTAGGGGAAAAGTTCACACACCATTGTAATCGGGCGAGTTTCTACTTCCACATGCAATAGGAATTTCTCGAGTTCGTCAATCCGTTCGCGAGATATGGGAGTTTGAAGGTAAGGAATGGTTGAGAAACCATCAAAACTTTCGGTGGTCTGATACTCGAAACCAATAACTGGAATGGCCTAGGGGAAAAGTACACACACCATTGTAATCGGGCGAGTTTCTACTTTCAGATTCAACAGGAATTTCTCGAGTTCGTCAATCCGTTCGGGAGATATGGGAGTTTGAAGTTAAGGAGTGGTTGAGAAACCATCAAAATTTTCGCTGGTCTGATACTCGAAACCAATAACTGGATTGGCCTAGGGGAATAGTACACACACCATTGTATTCGGCGAGTTTCTGCTTTCAGATGCAATAGGAATTTCTCGAGTTCGTCAATCCGTTCGCGAGATATGGGAGTTTGAAATTAAGGAATGTTTGAGAAACCATCAAAATTTTCGCAAGTCTGATACTCGAAACCAATAACTACAAATGCCTAGGGGAAAAATACACATACCGTTGTAATCGGGCGAGATTCTACTTTCACATGCAACAGGAATTTCTCGATTTAGTAAATCCGTTCGCGAGATATGGGAGTTTGAAGTTAAGGAATGGTTGAGAAACCATCAAAATTTTCGCAAGTCTGATACTCGAAACCAATAACTACAATGGCCTAGGGCAAAAATACACATACCGTTGTAATCGGGCGAGTTTCTGCTTCCACATGCAGCAGGAATTTCTCGAGTTCGTCAATCCGTTCACGAGATATGGGAGTTTGAAGTTAAGGAATGGTTGAGAAACCATCAAAATCTTCGCTGGTCTGATACTCGAAACCAATAACTGGATTGGCCTAGGGGAATAGTACACACCCCATTGTATTCGGGCGAGTTTCTGCTTTCGGATGCAATAGGAATTTCTCGAGTTCGTCAATCCGTTCGCGAGATATGGGAGTTTGAAGGTAAGGAATGGTTGAGAAACCATCAAAACTTTCGGTGGTCTGATACTCGAAACCAATAACTGGAATGGCCTAGGGGAAAAGTACACACACCATTGTAATCGGGCGAGTTTCTACTTTCAGATTCAACAGGAATTTCTCGAGTTCGTCAATCCGTTCGGGAGATATGGGAGTTTGAAGTTAAGGAGTGGTTGAGAAACCATCAAAATTTTCGCTTGTCTGATACTCGAAACCAGTAACTGGAATGGCCCTGGGGGAAAAGTACACACACCGTTGTAATCGGACGAGTTTCTACTTCCACATGCAACAGGAATTTCTCGAGTTCGTCAATCCGTTCGCGAGATATGGGAGTTTGAAGTTAAGGAATGATTGAGAAACCATCAAAATTTTCGCATGTCTGATACTCGAAACCAATAACTGGAATGGCCTAGGGGAAAAGTTCACACACCATTGTAATCGGGCGAGTTTCTACTTCCACATGCAACAGGAATTCCTCGAGTTCGTCAATCCGTTCGCGAGATATGGGAGTTTGAAGGTAAGGATTGGTTGAGAAACCATCAAAACTTTCGGTGGTCTGATACTCGAAACCAATAGCTGGAATGGCCTAGGGGAAAAGTACACACACCATTGTAATCGGGCGAGCTTCTACTTTCAGGTGCAACAGGAATTTCTCGTGTTCGACTATCCGTTCGCGAGATATGGGAGTTTGAAGTTAAGGAATGGTTGAGAAACCATCAACATTTTCGCAAGTCTGATACTCGAAAACAGTAACTGGAATGGCCTAGGGGAAAAGTGCACACACCATTGTAATCGGGCGAGTTTCTACTTTCAGATGCAACAGGAATTTCTCGAGTTCGTCAATCCGTTCGCGAGATATGGGAGTTTGAAGTTAAGGAATGGTTGAGAAAGCATCAAAATTTTCGCTTGTCTGATACTCGAAACCAATAACTGGAATGGCTTAGGGGAAAAGTACACACACCGTTGTAATCGGGCGAGCTTCTACTTTCAGATACAACAGGAATTTCTCGAGTTCGTCAATACGTTCGCGAGATATGGGAGTCAGAAGTTAAGGAATGGTTGAGAGACCATCAAAATTTTCGCAAGTCTGATACTCGAAACCAATAACTACAAAGGCCTAGGGGGAAAATACACATACCGTTGTAATCGGGCGAGTTTCTACTTTCAGATGCAACAGGAGTTTCTCGAGTTCGTCAATCCGTTCGCGAGATATGGGAGTTTGAAGTCAAGGAATGGTTGAGAAACCATCAAAATTTTCGCTTGTCTGATACTCGAAACCAATAACTGGAATGGCTTAGGGGAAAAGTACACACACCGTTGTAATCGGGCGAGTTTCTACTTCCACATGCAACAGGAATTTCTCGAGTTCGTCAAACCGTTCGCGAGATATGGGAGTTTCAAGATAAGGAATGGTCGAGAAAGCGTCAAAATTTTCGCTGGTCTGATACTCGAAACCTATAACTGGATTGGCCTAGGGGAATAGTACACACACCATTGTATTCGGCGAGTTTCTGCTTTCAGATGCAATAGGAATTTCACGAGTTCGTCAATCCGTTCGCGAGATATGGGAGTTTGAAATTAAGGAATGGTTGAGAAACCATCAAAATTTTCGCAAGTCTGATACTCGAAACCAATAACTGGAATGGCCTAGGGGAAAAGTACACACACCATTGTAATCGGGCGAGTTTCTACTTTCAGATGCAACAGGAGTTTCACGAGTTCGTCAATCCGTTCGCGAGATATGGGAGTTTGAAGTTAAGGAATGGTTGAGAAACCATCAAAATTTTCGCTTGTCTGATACTCGAAACCAATAACTGGAATGGCTTAGGGGAAAAGTACACACACCGTTGTAATCGGGCGAGTTTCTACTTCCACATGCAACAGGAATTTCTCGAGTTCGTCAAACCGTTCGCGAGATATGGGAGTTTCAAGATAAGGAATGGTCGAGAAAGCGTCAAAATTTTCGCTGGTCTGATACTCGAAACCTATAACTGGATTGGCCTAGGGGAATAGTACACACACCATTGTATTCGGCGAGTTTCTGCTTTCAGATGCAATAGGAGTTTCTCGAGTTCGTCAATCCGTTCGCGAGATATGGGAGTTTGAAATTAAGGAATGGTTGAGAAACCATCAAAATTTTCGCAAGTATGATACTCGAAACCAATAACTACAATTGCCTAGGGCAAAAATACACATACCGTTGTAATCGGGCGAGTTTCTGCTTTCAGATGCAATAGGAAATTCTCGATTTAGTCAATCCGTTCGCGAGATATGGGAGTTTGAAGTTAAGGAATGGTTGAGAAACCATCAAAGTTTTCGCTGGTCTGATACTCGAAACCAATAACTGGAATGGCCTAGGGGAAAAGTACACACACCATTGTAATCGGGCGAGTTTCTACTTTCAGATGCAACAGGAATTTCTCGAGTTCGTCAATCCGTTCGCGAGATATGGGAGTTTGAAGTTAAGGAATGGTTGAGAAACCATCAAAATTTTCGCTTGTCTGATACTCGAAACCAATAACTGGAATGGCCTAGGGGAAAAGTACACACACCGTTGTAATCGGGCGAGTTTCTACTTCCACATGCAACAGGAATTTCTCGAGTTCGTCAAACCATTCGCGAGATATGGGAGTTTCAAGATAAGGAATGGTCGAGAAACCATCAAAATTTTCGCTGGTCTGGAACTCGAAACCAATAACTGGAATGGCCTAGGGGAATAGTACACACCCCATTGTATTCGGACGAGTTTCTGCTTTCAGGTGCAATAGGAAATTCTCGAGTTCATCAATACGTTCGCGAGATATGGGAGTTTGAAGTTAAGGAATGGTTGAGAAACCATCAAAATTTTCGCTGGTCTGATACTCGAAACCAATAACTGGATTGGCCTAGGGGAATAGTACACACACCATTGTATTCGGCGAGTTTCTGCTCTCAGATGCAATAGGAATTTCTCGAGTTCGTCAATCCGTTCGCGAGATATGGGAATTTGAAATTAAGGAATGGTTGAGAAACCATCAAAATTTTCGCAAGTCTGATACTCGAAACCAATAACTACAAATGCCTAGGGGAAAAATACACATACCGTTGTAATCGGGCGAGATTCTACTTTCACATGCAACAGGAATTTCTCGATTTAGTCAATCCGTTCGCGAGATATGGGAGTTTGAAGTTAAGGAATGGTTGAGAAACCATCAAAATCTTCGCTGGTCTGATACTCGAAACCAATAACTGGATTGGCCTAGGGGAATAGTACACACACCATTGTATTCGAGCGAGTTTCTGCTTTCAGATGCAATAGGAATTTCTCGAGTTCGTCAATCCGTTGGCGAGATATGGGAGTTTGAAGTTAAGGAATGGTTGAGAAACCATCAAAATCTTCGCTGGTCTGATACTCGAAACCAATAACTGGATTGGCCTAGGGGAATAGTACACACACCATTGTATTCGAGCGAGTTTCTGCTTTCAGATGCAATAGGAATTTCCCGAGTTCGTCAATCCGTTGGCGAGATATGGGAGTTTGAAGTTAAGGAATGGTTGAGAAACCATCAACATGTTCGCAATTCTGATGCTAGAAAAGAATAACTGGAGTGGCCTAGGGGAGAAGTGCACACACGATTGTAATCGGGCGACTTTCTACTTTCAGATACAACAGGAATTTCTCGAGTTCGTCAATGCGTTCGCGAGATATGGGAGTTTGCAGTTAAGGAATGGTTGAGAAATCACCAAAATTTTCGCAAGTCTGATTCTCGAAACCAATAACCAATATGGCCTAGGGCAAAAATACACATACTGTTGTAGTCGGACGAGTTTCTGCTTTCAGATGCAATAGGAAATTCTCGAGTTCGTCAATCCGTTCGCGAGATATGGAAGTTTGAAGTTAAGGAATGATTGAGAAACCATCAAAATTTTCGTAAGTCTGATACTCGAAACCAATAACTGGAATGGCCTAGGGGAAAAGTACACACACCATTGTAATCGGGCGAGTTTCTACTTTCAGATGCAACAGGAATTTCTCGAGTTCGTCAATCCGTTCGCGAGATATGGGAGTTTGAAGTTAAGGAATGGTTGAGAAACCATCAAAATTTTCGCTTGTCTGATACTCGAAACCAATAACTGGAATGGCTTAGGGGAAAAGTACACACACCGTTGTAATCGGGCGAGTTTCTACTTCCACATGCAACAGGAATTTCTCGAGTTCGTCAAACCGTTCGCGAGATATGGGAGTTTCAAGATAAGGAATGGTCGAGAAAGCGTCAAAATTTTCGCTGGTCTGATACTCGAAACCTATAACTGGATTGGCCTAGGGGAATAGTACACACACCATTGTATTCGGCGAGTTTCTGCTTTCAGATGCAATAGGAATTTCTCGAGTTCGTCAATCCGTTCGCGAGATATGGGAGTTTGAAATTAAGGAATGGTTGAGAAACCATCAAAATTTTCGCAAGTATGATACTCGAAACCAATAACTGGAATGGCCTAGGGGAAAAGTACACACACCGTTGTAATCGGGCGAGTTTCTACTTTCAGATGCAACAGGAATTTCTCGAGTTCGTCAATCCGTTCGCGAGATATGGGAGTTTGAAGTTAAGGAATGGTTGAGAAACCATCAAAATTTTCGCTGGTCTGATACTCGAAACCAATAACTGGATTGGCCTAGGGGAATAGTACACACACCATTGTATTCGGCGAGTTTCTGCTCTCAGATGCAATAGGAATTTCTCGAGTTCGTCAATCCGTTCGCGAGATATGGGAATTTGAAATTAAGGAATGGTTGAGAAACCATCAAAATTTTCGCAAGTCTGATACTCGAAACCAATAACTACAAATGCCTAGGGGAAAAATACACATACCGTTGTAATCGGGCGAGATTCTACTTTCACATGCAACAGGAATTTCTCGATTTAGTCAATCCGTTCGCGAGATATGGGAGTTTGAAGTTAAGGAATGGTTGAGAAACCATCAAAATCTTCGCTGGTCTGATACTCGAAACCAATAACTGGATTGGCCTAGGGGAATAGTACACACACCATTGTATTCGAGCGAGTTTCTGCTTTCAGATGCAATAGGAATTTCTCGAGTTCGTCAATCCGTTGGCGAGATATGGGAGTTTGAAGTTAAGGAATGGTTGAGAAACCATCAAAATCTTCGCTGGTCTGATACTCGAAACCAATAACTGGATTGGCCTAGGGGAATAGTACACACACCATTGTATTCGAGCGAGTTTCTGCTTTCAGATGCAATAGGAATTTCCCGAGTTCGTCAATCCGTTGGCGAGATATGGGAGTTTGAAGTTAAGGAATGGTTGAGAAACCATCAACATGTTCGCAATTCTGATGCTAGAAAAGAATAACTGGAGTGGCCTAGGGGAGAAGTGCACACACGATTGTAATCGGGCGACTTTCTACTTTCAGATACAACAGGAATTTCTCGAGTTCGTCAATGCGTTCGCGAGATATGGGAGTTTGCAGTTAAGGAATGGTTGAGAAATCACCAAAATTTTCGCAAGTCTGATTCTCGAAACCAATAACCAATATGGCCTAGGGCAAAAATACACATACTGTTGTAGTCGGACGAGTTTCTGCTTTCAGATGCAATAGGAAATTCTCGAGTTCGTCAATCCGTTCGCGAGATATGGAAGTTTGAAGTTAAGGAATGATTGAGAAACCATCAAAATTTTCGTAAGTCTGATACTCGAAACCAATAACTGGAATGGCCTAGGGGAAAAGTACACACACCATTGTAATCGGGCGAGTTTCTACTTTCAGATGCAACAGGAATTTCTCGAGTTCGTCAATCCGTTCGCGAGATATGGGAGTTTGAAGTTAAGGAATGGTTGAGAAACCATCAAAATTTTCGCTTGTCTGATACTCGAAACCAATAACTGGAATGGCTTAGGGGAAAAGTACACACACCGTTGTAATCGGGCGAGTTTCTACTTCCACATGCAACAGGAATTTCTCGAGTTCGTCAAACCGTTCGCGAGATATGGGAGTTTCAAGATAAGGAATGGTCGAGAAAGCGTCAAAATTTTCGCTGGTCTGATACTCGAAACCTATAACTGGATTGGCCTAGGGGAATAGTACACACACCATTGTATTCGGCGAGTTTCTGCTTTCAGATGCAATAGGAATTTCTCGAGTTCGTCAATCCGTTCGCGAGATATGGGAGTTTGAAATTAAGGAATGGTTGAGAAACCATCAAAATTTTCGCAAGTATGATACTCGAAACCAATAACTGGAATGGCCTAGGGGAAAAGTACACACACCGTTGTAATCGGGCGAGTTTCTACTTTCACATGCAACAGGAATTTCTCGAGTTCGTCAAACCATTCGCGAGATATGGGAGTTTCAAGATAAGGAATGGTCGAGAAACCATCAAAATTTTCGCTGGTCTGGAACTCGAAACCAATAACTGGAATGGCCTAGGGGAATAGTACACACCCCATTGTATTCGGACGAGTTTCTGCTTTCAGATGCAATAGGAAATTCTCGAGTTCATCAATACGTTCGCGAGATATGGGAGTTTGAAGTTAAGGAATGGTTGAGAAACCATCAAAATTTTCGCTGGTCTGATACTCGAAACCAATAACTGGATTGGCCTAGGGGAATAGTACACACACCATTGTATTCGGCGAGTTTCTGCTTTCAGATGCAATAGGAATTTCTCGAGTTCGTCAATCCGTTCGCGAGATATGGGAGTTTGAAATTAAGGAATGTTTGAGAAACCATCAAAATTTTCGCAAGTCTGATACTCGAAACCAATAACTACAAATGCCTAGGGGAAAAATACACATACCGTTGTAATCGGGCGAGATTCTACTTTCACATGCAACAGGAATTTCTCGATTTAGTCAATCCGTTCGCGAGATATGGGAGTTTGAAGTTAAGGAATGGTTGAGAAACCATCACAATTTTCGCAAGTCTGATACTCGAAACCAATAACTACAATGGCCTAGGGCAAAAATACACATACCGTTGTAATCGGGCGAGTTTCTGCTTCCACATGCAGCAGGAATTTCTCGAGTTCGTCAATCCGTTCACGAGATATGGGAGTTTGAAGTTAAGGAATGGTTGAGAAACCATCAAAATCTTCGCTGGTCTGATACTCGAAACCAATAACTGGATTGGCCTAGGGGAATAGTACACACCCCATTGTATTCGGGCGAGTTTCTGCTTTCGGATGCAATAGGAATTTCTCGAGTTCGTCAATCCGTTCGCGAGATATGGGAGTTTGAAGGTAAGGAATGGTTGAGAAACCATCAAAACTTTCGGTGGTCTGATACTCGAAACCAATAACTGGAATGGCCTAGGGGAAAAGTACACACACCATTGTAATCGGGCGAGTTTCTACTTTCAGATTCAACAGGAATTTCTCGAGTTCGTCAATCCGTTCGGGAGATATGGGAGTTTGAAGTTAAGGAGTGGTTGAGAAACCATCAAAATTTTCGCTTGTCTGATACTCGAAACCAGTAACTGGAATGGCCCTGGGGGAAAAGTACACACACCGTTGTAATCGGACGAGTTTCTACTTCCACATGCAACAGGAATTTCTCGAGTTCGTCAATCCGTTCGCGAGATATGGGAGTTTGAAGTTAAGGAATGGTTGAGAAACCATCAAAATTTTCGCAAGTCTGACACTCGAAACCAATAACTACAATGGCCTAGGGCAAAAATACACATACCGTTGTAATCGGGCGAGTTTCTGCTTTCAGATGCAATAGGAAATTCTCGAGTTCGTCAATCCGTTCGCGAGATATGGAAGTTTGAAGTTAAGGAATGATTGAGAAACCATCAAAATTTTCGCAAGTCTGATACTCGAAACCGATAACTGGAATGGCCTAGGGGAATAGTACACACCCCATTGTATTCGGGCGAGTTTCTGCTTTCGGATGCAATAGGAATTTCTCGAGTTCGTCAATCCGTTCGCGTGATATGGGAGTTTGAAGGTAAGGAATGGTTGAGAAACCATCAAAACTTTCGGTGGTCTGATACTCGAAACCAATAGCTGGAATGGCCTAGGGGAAAAGTACACACACCATTGTATTCGGGCGAGTTTCTGCTTTCGGATGCAATAGGAATTTCTCGAGTTCGTCAATCCGTTCGCGTGATATGGGAGTTTGAAGGTAAGGAATGGTTGAGAAACCAACAAAACTTTCGGTGGTCTGATACTCGAAACCAATAGCTGGAATGGCCTAGGGGAAAAGTACACACACCATTGTAATCGGGCGAGCTTCTACTTTCAGGTGCAATAGGAATTTCTCGAGTTCGACAATCCGTTCGCGAGATATGGGAGTTTGAAGTTAAGGAATGGTTGAGAAACCATCAAAATTTTCGCAAGTCTGATACTCGAAACCAATAACTGGAATGGCCTAGGGGAAAAGTGCACACACCGTTGTAATCGGCCGAGTTTTTACTTTCAGATGCAACAGGAATATCTCGAGTTCGTCAATCCATTCGCGAGATATGGGAGTTTGAGGGTAAGGAATGGTTGAGAAACCATCAAAACTTTCGGTGGTCTGATACTCGAAAACAATAACTGGAATGGCCTAGGGGAAAAGTACACACACCATTGTAATCGGGCGAGCTTCTACTTTCAGATACAACAGGAATTTCTCGAGTTCGTCAATACGTTCGCGAGATATGGGAGTCAGAAGTTAAGGAATGGTTGAGAGACCATCAAAATTTTCGCAAGTCTGATACTCGAAACCAATAACTACAAAGGCCTAGGGGGAAAATACACATACCGTTGTAATCGGGCTGGTTTCTACTTCCTCATGCAACAGGAATTTCTCGAGTTCGTCAATCCGTTCGCGAGATATGGGAGTTTGAAGTTAAGGAATGGTTGAGAAACCATCAAAATTTTCGCTGGTCTGATACTCGAAACCAATAACTGGATTGGCCTAGGGGAATAGTACACACCCCATTGTATTCGGGCGAGTTTCTGCTTTCGGATGCAATAGGAATTTCTCGAGTTCGTCAATCCGTTCGCGAGATATGGGAGTTTGAAGGTAAGGAATGGTTGAGAAACCATCAAAACTTTCGGTGGTCTGATACTCGAAACCAATAGCTGGAATGGCCTAGGGGAAAAGTACACACACCATTGTAATCGGGCGAGCTTCTATTTTCAGGTGCAACAGGAATTTCTCGAGTTCGACAATCCGTAAGCGAGATATGGGAGTTTGAAGTTAAGGAATGGTTGAGAAACCATCAAAATTTTCGCAAGTCTGATACTCGAAACCAATAACTGGAATGGCCTAGGGGAAAAGTGCACACACCGTTGTAATCGGGCGAGCTTCTACTTTCAGATACAACAGGAATTTCTCGAGTTCGTCAATACGTTCGCGAGATATGGGAGTTTGAAGGTAAGGAATGGTTGAGAAACCATCAAAACTTTCGGTGGTCTGATACTCGAAACCAATAACTGGAATGGCCTAGGGGAAAAGTACACACACCATTGTAATCGGGCGAGCTTCTACTTTCAGATACAACAGGAATTTCTCGAGTTCGTCAATACGTTCGCGAGATATGGGAGTTTGAAGTTAAGGAATGGTTGAGAGACCATCAAAATTTTCGCGACTGATACTCGAAACCAATAACTACAAAGGCCTAGGGGGAAAACACACATATCTTTGTAATCGGGCGAGTTTCTGCTTTCAGATGCAATAGGAAATTCTCGAGTTCGTCAATCCGTTCGCGAGATATGGGAGTGTGAAGTTAAGGAATGGTTGAGAAACCAACAAAATTTTCGCAAGTCTGATACTCGAAACCAATAACTACAAAGGCCTAGGGGAAAAATACACATACCGTTGTAATCGGGCGGGTTTCTACTTCCTCATGCAACAGGAATTTCTCGAGTTCGTCAATCCGTTCGCGAGATATGGGAGTTTGAAGTTAAGGAATGGTTGAGAAACCATCAAAATTTTCGCTGGTCTGATACTCGAAACCAATAACTGGATTGGCCTAGGGGAATAGTACACACACCATTGTATTCGGGCGAGATTCTGCTTTCAGATGCAATAGGAATTTCACGAGTTCGTCAATCCGTTCGCGCGATATGGGAGTTTGAAGTTAAGGAATGGTTGAGAAACCATCAACATTTTCGCAATTCTGATGCTAGAAACGAATAACTGGAATGGCCTAGGGGAGAAGTACACATACCATTGTAATCGGGAGAGTTTCTACTTTAAGATGCAACAGGAATTTCCGAGTTCGTCAATCCGTTCGCGAGATATGGGAGTTTGAAGTTAAGGAATGGTTGAGAAACCATCAAAATTTTCGCAAATCTGATACTCGAAACCAATAACTACAAAGGCCTAGGGGAAAAATACATATACCGTTGTAATCGGGCGAGTTTCTACTTCCTCATGCAACAGGAATTTCTCGAGTTCGTCAATCCGTTCGCGAGATATGGGAGTTTGAAGTTAAGGAATGGTTGAGAAACCATCAAAATTTTCGCTGGTCTGATACTCGAAACCAATAACTGGATTGGCCTAGGGGAATAGTACACACACCATTGTATTCGGGCGAGTTTCTGCTTTCAGATGCAATAGGAATTTCTCGAGTTCGTCAATCCGTTCGCGAGATATGGGAGTTTGAATTTAAGGAATGGTTGAGAAACCATCAAAGTTTTCGCTGGTCTGATACTCGAAACCAATAACTGGAATGGCCTAGAGGAAATGTACACACACCATTGTAATCGGGCGAGTTTCTACTTTCAGGTGCAACAGGAATTTATCGAGTTCGTCAATCCGTTCGCGAGATATGGGAGTTTGAAGTTAAGGAATGGTTGAGAAACCATCACAATTTTCGCAAGTCTGATACTCGAAACCAATAACTACAAAGGCCTAGTGGAAAAATACACATACCGTTGTAATCGGGCGGGTTTCTACTTCCTCATGCAACAGGAATTTCTCGAGTTCGTCAATCCGTTCGCGAGATATGGGAGTTTGAAGTTAAGGAATGGTTGAGAAACCATCAAAATTTTCGCTGGTCTGATACTCGAAACCAATAACTGGATTGGCCTAGGGGAATAGTACACACACCATTGTATTCGGGCGAGTTTCTGCTTTCAGGTGCAATAGGAATTTCACGAGTTCGTCAATCCGTTCGCCAGATATGGGAGTTTGAAGTTAAGGAATTGTTGAGAAACCATCAACATTTTCGCAATTCTGATGCTAGAAACGAATAACTGGAATGGCCTAAGGGAGAAGTACACATACCATTGTAATCGGGAGAGTTTCTACTTTCAGATGCAACAGGAATTTCTCGAGTTCGTCAATCCGTTCGCGAGATATGGGAGTTTGAAGTTAAGGAATGGTTGAGAAACCATCAAAATTTTCGCAATTCTGATGCTAGAGACGAATAACTGGAATGGCCTAGGGTAGAAGTACACATACCATTGTAACCGGCAGAGTTTCTACTTTCAGATGCAGCAGGAATTTCTCGCGTTCGTCAATCCGTTCGCGAGATATGGGAGTTTGAAGTTAAGGAATGGTTGAGAAACCATCAAAATTTTCGCTGGTCTGATACTCGAAACCAATAACTGGATTGGCCTAGGGGAATAGTACACACACCATTGTATTCGGGCGAGTTTCTACTTCCTCATGCAACAGGAATTTCTCGAGTTCGTCAATCCGTTCGCGAGATATGGGAGTTTGAATTTAAGGAATGGTTGAGAAACCATCAAAGTTTTCGCTGGTCTGATACTCGAAATCAATAACTGGAATGGCCTAGGGGAAATGTTCACACACCATTGTAATCGGGCGAGTTTCTACTTTCAGGTGCAACAGGAATTTCTCGAGTTCGTCAATCCGTTCGCGAGATATGGGAGTTTGAATTTAAGGAATGGTTGAGAAATCATCAAAATTTTCGCTGTTCTGATACTCGAAACCAATAACTCGATTGGCCTAGGGGAACAGTACACACACCATTGTATTCGGGCGAGTTTCTGCTTTCAGATGCAATAGGAATTTCACGTGTTAGTCAATCCGTTCGCGAGATATGAGAGTTTGAAGTTAAGGAATGGTTGAGAAACCATCAACATTTTCGCAATTCTGATGCTAGAAACGAATAACTGGAATGGCCTAGGGGAGAAGTACACATACCATTGTAATCGGGAGAGTTTCTACTTTCAGATGCAACAGGAATTTCTCGAGTTCGTCAATCCGTTCGCGAGATATGGGAGTTTGAAGTTAAGGAATGGTTGAGAAACCATCAAAATTTTCGCAAATCTGATACTCGAAACCAATAACTACAAAGGCCTAGGGGAAAAATACATATACCGTTGTAATCGGGCGAGTTTCTACTTCCTCATGCAACAGGAATTTCTCGAGTTCGTCAATCCGTTCGCGAGATATGGGAGTTTGAAGTTAAGGAATGGTTGAGAAACCATCAAAATTTTCGCTGGTCTGATACTCGAAACCAATAACTGGATTGGCCTAGGGGAATAGTACACACACCATTGTATTCGGGCGAGTTTCTGCTTTCAGATGCAATAGGAATTTCTCGAGTTCGTCAATCCGTTCGCGAGATATGGGAGTTTGAATTTAAGGAATGGTTGAGAAACCATCAAAGTTTTCGCTGGTCTGATACTCGAAACCAATAACTGGAATGGCCTAGAGGAAATGTACACACACCATTGTAATCGGGCGAGTTTCTACTTTCAGGTGCAACAGGAATTTATCGAGTTCGTCAATCCGTTCGCGAGATATGGGAGTTTGAAGTTAAGGAATGGTTGAGAAATCATCACAATTTTCGCAAGTCTGATACTCGAAACCAATAACTACAAAAGCCTAGGGGAAAAATACACATACCGTTGTAATCGGGCGGGTTTCTACTTCCTCATGCAACTGGAATTTCTCGAGTTCGTCAATCCGTTCGCGAGATATGGGAGTTTGAAGTTAAGGAATGGTTGAGAAACCATCAAAATTTTCGCTGGTCTGATACTCGAAACCAATAACTGGATTGGCCTAGGGGAATAGTACACACACCATTGTATTCGGGCGAGTTTCTGCTTTCAGATGCAATAGGAATTTCACGAGTTCGTCAATCCGTTCGCCAGATATGGGAGTTTGAAGTTAAGGAATTGTTGAGAAACCATCAACATTTTCGCAATTCTGATGCTAGAAACGAATAACTGGAATGGCCTAAGGGAGAAGTACACATACCATTGTAATCGGGAGAGTTTCTACTTTCAGGTGCAACAGGATTTTCTCGAGTTCGTCAATCCGTTCGCGAGATATGGGAGTTTGAAGTTAAGGAATGGTTGAGAAACCATCAAAATTTTCGCAAGTCTGATACTCGAAACCAATAACTACAAAGGCCTAGGGGAAAAATACATATACCGTTGTAATCGGGCGAGTTTCTACTTCCTCATGCAACAGGAATTTCTCGAGTTCGTCAATCCGTTCGCGAGATATGGGAGTTTGAAGTTAAGGAATGGTTGAGAAACCATCAAAATTTTCGCTGGTCTGATACTCGAAACCAATAACTGGATTGGGCTAGGGGAATAGTACACACACCATTGTATTCGGGCGAGTTTCTGCTTTCAGATGCAATAGGAATTTCTCGAGTTCGTCAATCCGTTCGCGAGATATGGGAGTTTGAAGTTAAGGAATGGTTGAGAAACCATCACAATTTTCGCAAGTCTGATACTCGAAACCAATAACTACAAAGGCCTAGGGGAAAAATACACATACCGTTGTAATCGGGCGGGTTTCTACTTCCTCATGCAACAGGAATTTCTCGAGTTCGTCAATCCGTTCGCGAGATATGGGAGTTTGAAGTTAAGGAATGGTTGAGAAACCATCAAAATTTTCGCTGGTCTGATACTCGAAACCAATAACTGGATTGGCCTAGGGGAATAGTACACACACCATTGTATTCGGGCGAGTTTCTGCTTTCAGATGCAATAGGAATTTCACGAGTTCGTCAATCCGTTCGCCAGATATGGGAGTTTGAAGTTAAGGAATGGTTGAGAAACCATCAAAATTTTCGCTGGTCTGATACTCGAAACCAATAACTGGATTGGCCTAGGGGAATAGTACACACACCATTGTATTCGGGCGAGTTTCTGCTTTCAGATGCAATAGGAATTTCTCGAGTTCGTCAATCCGTTCGCGAGATATGGGAGTTTGAAGTTAAGGAATGGTTGAGAAACCATCACAATTTTCGCAAGTCTGATACTCGAAACCAATAACTACAAAGGCCTAGGGGAAAAATACACATACCGTTGTAATCGGGCGGGTTTCTACTTCCTCATGCAACAGGAATTTCTCGAGTTCGTCAATCCGTTCGCGAGATATGGGAGTTTGAATTTAAGGAATGGTTGAGAAATCATCAAAATTTTCGCTGTTCTGATACTCGAAACCAATAACTGGATTGGCCTAGGGGAATAGTACACACACCATTGTAATCGGGCGAGTTTCTACTTTCAGGAGCAACAGGAATTTCTCGAGTTCGTCAATCCGTTCGCGAGATATGGGAGTTTGAATTTAAGGAATGGTTGAGAAATCATCAAAATTTTCGCTGTTCTGATACTCGAAACCAATAACTGGATTGGCCTAGGGGAACAGTACACACACCATTCTATTCGGGCGAGTTTCTGCTTTCAGATGCAATAGGAATTTCACGTGTTAGTCAATCCGTTCGCGAGATATGAGAGTTTGAAGTTAAGGAATGGTTGAGAAACCATCAACATTTTCGCAATTCTGATGCTAGAAACGAATAACTGGAATGGCCTAGGGGAGAAGTACACATACCATTGTAACCGGGAGAGTTTCTACTTTGAGATGTAACAGGAATTTCTCGAGTTCGTCAATCCGTTCGCGAGATATGGGAGTTTGAAGTTAAGGAATGGTTGAGAAACCATCAAAATTTTCGCAAGTCTGATACTCGAAACCAATAACTACAAAGGCCTAGGGGAAAAATACATATACCGTTGTAATCGGGCGAGTTTCTACTTCCTCATGCAACAGGAATTTCTCGAGTTCGTCAATCCGTTCGCGAGATATGGGAGTTTGAATTTAAGGAATGGTTGAGAAACCATCAAAATTTTCGCTGGTCTGATACTCGAAACCAATAACTGGATTGGCCTAGGGGAATAGTACACACACCATTGTATTCGGGCGAGTTTCTGCTTTCAGATGCAATAGGAATTTCTCGAGTTCGTCAAACCGTTCGCGAGATATGGGAGTTTGAAGTTAAGGAATGGTTGAGAAACCATCAAAGTTTTCGCTGGTCTGATACTCGAAACCAATAACTGGAATGGCCTAGGGGCAATGTACACACACCATTGTAATCGGGCGAGTTTCTACTTTCAGGTGCAACAGGAATTTCTCGAGTTCGTCAATCCGTTCGCGAGATATGGGTGTTTGAAGTTAAGGAATGGTTGAGAAACCATCACAATTTTCGCAAGTCTGATACTCGAAACCAATAACCAATATGGCCTAGGGCAAAAATACACATACCGTTGTAATCGGACGAGTTTCTGCTTTCAGATGCAATAGGAAATTCTCGAGTTCGTCAATACGTTCGCGAGATATGGGAGTTTGAAGTTAAGGAATGGTTGAGAAACCATCAAAGTTTTCGCAAGTCTGATACTCGAAACCAATAACTACAAAGGCCTAGGGGGAAAACACACATATCTTTGTAATCGGGCGAGTTTCTGCTTTCAGATGCAATAGGAAATTCTCGAGTTCGTCAATCCGTTCGCGAGATATGGGAGTTTGAAGTTAAGGAATGGTTGAGAGACCATCAAAATTTTCGCAAGTCTGATACTCGAAACCAGTAACGACAAAGGCCTAGGGGGAAAACACACATACCGTTGTAATCGGGCGAGTTTCTATTACCTCATGCAACAGGAATTTCTCGAGTTCGTCAATCCGTTCGCGAGATACGGGAGTTCGAAGTTAAGGAATGGTTGAGAAACCATCAAAATTTTCGCAATTCTGATGCTAGAAACGAATAACTGGAATGGCCTAGGGGAAAAGTACACATACCATTGTAATCGGGCGAGTTTCTACTTTCAGATGCAATAGGAATTTTTCGAGTTCGTCAATCCGTTCGCGAGAAATGGGAGTTTGAATTTAAGGAATGGTTGAGAAACCATCAAAATTTTCGCTGGTCTGATACTCGAAACCAATAACTGGATTGGCCTAGGGGAATAGTACACACACCATTGTATTCGGGCGAGTTTCTGCTTTCAGATGCAATAGGAATTTCTCGAGTTCGTCAATCCGTTCGCGAGATATGGGAGATTAAAGTTAAGGAATGGTTGAGAAATCATCACAATTTTCGCAAGTCTGATACTCGAATTCAATAACTACTATTGCCTAGGGCAAAAATACACATACGGTTGTAATCGGGCGAGTTTCTGCTTTCAGATGCAATAGGAATTTCTCGAGTTCGTCAATCCGTTCGCGAGATATGGGAGTTTCAAGTTAAGGAGTGGTTGAGAAACCATCAAAATTTTCGCAATTCTGATGCTAGAAACGAATAACTGGAATGGCCTAGGGGAAAAGTACACACACCATTGTAATCGGGCGAGTTTCTACTTCCACATGCAACAGGAATTTCTCGAGTTCGTCAATCCGTTCGCGAGAAATGTGAGTTTGAAGTTAAGGAATGGTTGAGAAACCATCAAAATTTTCGCAAATCTGATACTCGAAACCAATAACTGGAATGGGCTAGGGGAAAAGTACGCATACTATTGTAATCGGGCGAGTTTCTACTTTAAATGCAACAGGAATTTTTCGAGTTCGTCAATCCGTTGGTGAGATATGGGAGTTTGAAGTTAAGGAATGGTTTAGAAACCATCAAAATTTTCGCTGGTCTGATACTCGATACCAATAACTGGAATGGCCTAGGGGAAAAGTACACACACCATTGTAATCGGGCGAGTTTCTACTTTCAGATACAACAGGAATTTCTCGAGTTCGTCAATGCGTTCGCGAGATATGGGAGATTGAAGTTAAGGAATGGTTGAGAAATCATCACAATTTTCGCAAGTCTGATACTCGAATTCAATAACTACTATTGCCTAGGGCAAAAATACACATACGGTTGTAATCGGGCGAGTTTCTGCTTTCAGATGCAATAGGAATTTCTCGAGTTCGTCAATCCGTTCGCGAGATATGGGAGTTTCAAGTTAAGGAGTGGTTGAGAAACCGTCAAAATTTTCGCAATTCTGATGCTTGAAACGAATAACTGGAATGACCTAGGGGAAAAGTACACATACCATTGTAATCGGGCGAGTTTCTGCTTTCAGATGCAACAGGAGTTTCTCGTGTTCGTCAATCAGTTCGCGAGATATGGGAGTTTGAAATTAAGGAATGGTTGAGAAACAATCACAATTTTCGCAAGTCTGATACTCGAAATCAATAACTACTATGGCCTAGGGGAAAAATACACATACCCTTGTTATCGGGCGAGTTTCTACTTTCAGATGCAACAGGAATTTCTCGAGTTCGTCAATCCGTTCGCGAGATATGGGAGTTTGACGTTAAGGAATGGTTGACAAACCATCAAAATTTTCGCAAATCTGATACTCGAAACCAATAACTGGAATGGCCTAGGGAAAAAATACACATACCGTTGTAATCGGGCGAGTCTCTACTTTCAGATGCAACAGGAATTTCTCGAGTTCGTCAATCCGTTCGCGAGATATGGGAGTTTGAAGTTAAGGAATGGTTGTGAAACCATCAAAATTTTCGCAAGTCTGAGACTCGAAACCAATAACTACAAATGCCTAGGGGAAAAATACACATACCGTTGTAATCGGGCGAGATTCTACTTTCACATGCAACAGGAATTTCTCGAGTTCGTCAATCCGTTCGCGAGATATGGGAGTTTGAAGTTAAGGAATGGTTGAGAAACCATCAAAATTTTCGCTGGTCTGATACTCGAAACCAATAACTGGAATGGCCTAGGGGAAAAGTACACACACCATTGTAATCGGGCGAGTTTCTACTTTCAGATACAACAGGAATTTCTCGAGTTCGTCAATGCGTTCGCGAGATATGGGAGATTGAAGTTAAGGAATGGTTGAGAAATCATCACAATTTTCGCAAGTGTGATACTCGAATTCAATAACTACTATTGCCTAGGGCAAAAATACACATACGGTTGTAATCGGGCGAGTTTCTACTTTCAGATGCAACAGGAGTTTCTCGTGTTCGTCAATCAGTTCGCGAGATATGGGAGTTTGAAATTAAGGAATGGTTGAGAAACAATCACAATTTTCGCAAGTCTGATACTCGAAACCAATAACTACTATGGCCTAGGGGAAAAATACACATACCCTTGTAATCGGGCGAGTTTCTAGTTTCAGATGCAACAGGAATTTCTCGAGTTCGTCAATCCGTTCGCGAGATATGGGAGTTTGAAATTAAGGAATGGTTGAGAAACCATCAAAATTTTCGCAATTCTGATGCTCGAAACGAATAACTGGAATTACCTAGGGGAAAGGTACACACACCATTGTAATCGGTCGACTTTCTACTTTCAGATGCAACAGGAAATAATCGAGTTCGTCAATCCGTTCGCGAGATATGGGAGTTTGAAGTTAAGGAATGCTTGAGAAACCATCAAAATTTTCGCAAGTCTGATACTCGAAACCAGTAACTACAAAGGCCTAGGGGTAAAATACGCATACCTTTGTAATCGGGCAAGTTTCTACTTTCAGATGCAACAGGAACATCTCGAGTTCGCCAATCCGTTCGCGAGATATGGGAGTTTGAAGTGAAGGAATGGTTGAGAAACCATCAAAATTTTCGCAATTCTGATGCTAGAAACGAATAACTGGAATGACCTAGGGGAAAAGTACACACACCACTGTAATCGGTCGACTTTCTGCTTTCAGATGCAACAGGAAATAATCGAGTTCGTCAATCCGTTCGCGAGATATGGGAGTTTGAAGTTAAGGAATGCTTGAGAAACCATCAAAATTTTCGCAAGTCTGATACTCGATACCAATAACTACAAAGGCTTAGGGGAAAAATTCACATACCGTTGTAATCCGAGGAGTTTCTTCTTCCAGATGCAACCGGAATTTCTCGTGTTCGTCAATCAGTTCGCGAGATATGGGAGTTTGAAATTAAGGAATGGTTGAGAAACAATCACGATTTTCGCAAGTCTGATACTCGAAACCAATAACTACTATGGCCTAGGGGAAAAATACACATACCTTTGTAATCGGGCGAGTTTCTACTTTCAGATGCAACAGGAATTTCTCGAGTTCGTCAATCCGTTCGCGAGATATGGGAGTTTGAAGTTAAGGAATGGTTGAGAAACCATCACAATTTTCGCAAGTCTGATACTCGAAACCAATAACTACAATGGCCTAGGGCAGAAATACACATACCTCTGTAATCGGGCGAGTTTCTACTTTCAGATGCAACAGGAATTTGTCGAATTCGTCAATCCGTTCGCGATATATGGGAGTTTGAAGTTAAAGAATGGTTGAGAAACCATCAAAATTTTCGCAATTCTGATGCTAGAAACGAATAACTGGGATGACCTAGGGGAAAAGTACACACACCATTGTAATCGGTCGACTTTCTGCTTTCAGATGCAACAGGAAATAATCGAGTTCGTCAATCCGTTCGCGAGATATGGGAGTTTGAGGTTAAGGAATGCTTGAGAGACCATCACAATTTTCGCAAGTCTGATACTCGAAACCAATAACTACTATGGCCTGGGGGAAAAGTACACATACCATTGTAATGGGGCGAGATTCTACTTTCAGAAGCAACAGGAATTCCTCGAGTTCGTCAATCCGTTCGCGAAATACGGGAGTTTGAAGTTAAGGAATGGTTGAGAGACCATCACAATTTTCGCAAGTCCGATACTCGAAACCAATAACTACAATGGCCTAGGTTAAAAATACACATAACTTTGTAATCGGGCGAGTTTCTACTTTCAGATGCAACAGGAATTTCTCGAGCTCGTCAATCCGTTCGCGAGATATGGGAATTTGAAGTTAAGGAATGGTTGAGAAACCATCACAATTTTCGCAATTCTGATGCTAGAAACGAATAACTGGAATGACCTAGGGAAAAAGTACACACACAATTGTAATCGGTCGACCTTCTGCTTTCAGATGCAACAGGACATAATCGAGTTCATCAATCCGTTCGCGAGATTTGGGAGTTTGAAGTTAAGGAATGGTTGAGAGACCATCACAATTATCGCAAGTCTGATACTCGAAACCAATAACTACAATGGCCTAGGGGAAAAATACACATAACTTTGTAATGGGGCGAGTTTCTACTTTCAGATGCAACAGGAGTTCCTCGAGTTCGTCAATCCGTTCGCGAAATACGGGAGTTTGAAGTTAAGGAATGGTTGAGAGACCATCACAATTTTCGCAAGTCTGATACTCGAAACCAATAACTACAAAGGCCTAGGGTGAAAACACACATATCTTTGTAATCGGGCGAGTTTCTACTTTCAGGTGCAACAGGAATTTCTCGAGTTCGTCAATCCGTTCGCGAGAAATGGGAGTTTGAAGTTAAGGAATGGTTGAGAAACCATCACAATTTTCGCAAGTCTGATACTCGAAACCAATAACTGGAATGGCCTAGGGAAAAAGTACACATACCATTGTAATCGGGCGAGTTTCTACTTTCAGATGCAATAGGAATTTTTCGAGTTCGTCAATCCGTTCGCGAGAAATGGGAGTTTGAAGTTAAGGAATGGTTGAGAAACCATCAAAGTTTTCGCAAATCTGATACTCGAAACCAATAACTGGAATGGCCTAGGGAAAAATACACATACCGTTGTAATCGGGCGAGTTTCTACTTTCAGATGCAGCAGGAATTTCTCGTGTTCGTCTATCCGTTCGCGAGATATGGGAGTTTGAAGTTAAGGAATGGTTGTGAAACCATCAAAATTTTCGCAAGTCTGAGACTCGAAACCAGTAACTACAAATGCCTTGGGCAAAAATACACATACCGCTGTAATCGGGCGAGATTCTACTTTCACATGCAACAGGAATTTCTCGAGTTCGTCAATCTGTTTGCGAGATATGGGAGTTTGAAGTTAAGGAATGGTTGAGAATCCGTCAAAGTTTTCGCAAGTCTGGTACCTGAAACCAATAACTGGAACGGCCTAGGGGAAAACTACACATACCATTGTAATCGGGCGAGTTTCTGCTTTCAGATGCAACAGGAGCTTCTCGTGTTCGTCAATCAGTTCGCGAGATATGGGAGTTTGAAATTAAGGAATGGTTGAGAAACAATCACAATTTTCGCAAGTCTGATACTCGAAACCAATAACTACTATGGCCTAGGGGAAAAATACACATACCCTTGTAATCGGGCGAGTTTCTAGTTTCAGATGCAACAGGAATTTCTCGAGTTCGTCAATCCGTTCGCGAGATATGGGAGTTTGAAATTAAGGAATGGTTGAGAAACCATCAAAATTTTCGCAATTCTGATGCTCGAAACGAATAACTGGAATGACCTAGGGGAAAGGTACACACACCATTGTAATCGGTCGACTTTCTTCTTTCAGATGCAACAGGAAATAATCGAGTTCGTCAATCCGGTCGCGAGATATTGGAGTTTGAAGTTAAGGAATGGTTGAGAGACCATCACAATTTTCGCAAGTCTGATACTCGAAACCAATAACTACTATGGCCTGGGGGAAAAATACACATACCTTTGCAATCGGGCGAGTTTCTACTTTCAGATGCAACAGGAATTTCTCGAGTTGGACAATCCGTTCGCGAGATATGGGAGTTTGAAGTTAAGGAATGGTTGAGAAACCATCAAAATTTTCGCAAGTCTGATACTCGAAACCAATAACTACTATGGCCTAGGGCAAAAATACACATACCGTTGTAATCGGACGAGTTTCTGGTTTCAGATGCAACAGGAAATTCTCGAGTTCGTCAATCCGTTCGCGAGATATGGGAGTTTGAAGTTAAGGAATGATTGAGAAACCATCAAAATTTTCGCAAGTCTGATACTCGAAACCAATAACTACAAAGGCCTAGGGTGAAAACACACATATCTTTGTAATCGGGCGAGTTTCTACTTTCAGGTGCAACAGGAATTTCTCGAGTTCGTCAATCCGTTCGCGAGAAATGGGAGTTTGAAGTTAAGGAATGGTTGAGAAACCATCACAATTTTCGCAAGTCTGATACTCGAAACCAATAACTGGAATGGCCTAGGGAAAAAGTACACATACCATTGTAATCGGGCGAGTTTCTACTTTCAGATGCAATAGGAATTTTTCGAGTTCGTCAATCCGTTCGCGAGAAATGGGAGTTTGAAGTTAAGGAATGGTTGAGAAACCATCAAAATTTTCGCAAATCTGATACTCGAAACCAATAACTGGAATGGCCTAGGGAAAAATACACATACCGTTGTAATCGGGCGAGTTTCTACTTTCAGATGCAACAGGAATTTCTCGTGTTCGTCTATCCGTTCGCGAGATATGGGAGTTTGAAGTTAAGGAATGGTTGTGAAACCATCAAAATTTTCGCAAGTCTGAGACTCGAAACCAGTAACTACAAATGCCTTGGGCAAAAATACACATACCGCTGTAATCGGGCGAGATTCTACTTTCACATGCAACAGGAATTTCTCGAGTTCGTCAATCTGTTTGCGAGATATGGGAGTTTGAAGTTAAGGAATGGTTGAGAATCCATCAAAGTTTTCGCAAGTCTGGTACCTGAAACCAATAACTGGAACGGCCTAGGGGAAAACTACACATACCATTGTAATCGGGCGAGTTTCTGCTTTCAGATGCAACAGGAGCTTCTCGTGTTCGTCAATCAGTTCGCGAGATATGGGAGTTTGAAATTAAGGAATGGTTGAGAAACAATCACAATTTTCGCAAGTCTGATACTCGAAACCAATAACTACTATGGCCTAGGGGAAAAATACACATACCCTTGTAATCGGGCGAGTTTCTAGTTTCAGATGCAACAGGAATTTCTCGAGTTCGTCAATGGTTCGCGAGATATGGGAGTTTGAAATTAAGGAATGGTTGAGAAACCATCAAAATTTTCGCAATTCTGATGCTCGAAACGAATAACTGGAATGACCTAGGGGAAAGGTACACACACTATTGTAATCGGTCGACTTTCTTCTTTCAGATGCAACAGGAAATAATCGAGTTCGTCAATCCGGTCGCGAGATATTGGAGTTTGAAGTTAAGGAATGCTTGAGAAACCATAAAAATTTTTGCAAGTCTGATACTCGAAACCAATAACTACAAAGGCTTAGGGGAAAAATTCACATACCGTTGTAATCGGAGGAGTTTCTTCTTCCAGATGCAACCGGAATTTCTCGTGTTCGTCAATCAGTTCGCGAGATATGGGAGTTTGAAATTAAGGAATGGTTGAGAAACAATCACAATTTTCGCAAGTCTGATACTCGAAACCAATAACTACTATGGCCTAGGGGAAAAATACACATACCTTTGTAATCGGGCGAGTTTCTACTTTCAGATGCAACAGGAATTTCTCGAGTTCGTCAATCCGTTCGCGAGATATGGGAGTTTGAAGTTAAGGAATGGTTGAGAAACCATCACAATTTTCGCAAGTCTGATACTCGAAACCAATAACTACTATGGCCTAGGGCAAAAATACACATACCTCTGTAATCGGGCGAGTTTCTACTATCAGATGCAACAGGAATTTGTCGAATTCGTCAATCCGTTCGCGATATATGGGAGTTTGAAGTTAAAGAATGGTTGAGAAACCATCAAAATTTTCGCAATTCTGATGCTAGAAACGAATAACTGGGATGACCTAGGGGAAAAGTACCCACACCATTGTAATCGGGCGAGATTCCACTTTCTGATGCAACAGGAAATTCTCGAGTTCGTCAATCCGTTCGCGAGATATGGCAGTTTGAAGTTAAGGAATGGTTGAGAAACCATCAAAATTTTCGCTGGTGTGATACTCGAAACCAATAACTGGAATGGCCTAGGGGAAAAGTACACACACCATTGTAATCGGGCGAGCTTCTGCTTTCTGATGCAATAGGAAATTCTCGAGTTCGGCAATCCGTTCGCGAGATATTGGAGTGTGAAGTTAAGGAATGGTTGAGAAACCATCAAAATTTTCGCAAGTCTGATACTCGAATCCAATAATTGGAATGACCTAGGGGAAAAGTACACACACCGTTGTAATCGGGCGAGTTTCTATTTTCAGATACAACAGGAATTTCTCGAGTTCGTCAATCCGTTCGCGAGATATGGGAGTTTGAAATTAAGGAATGGTTGTGAAACCAACAAAATTTTCGCAAGTCTGATACTCGAAACCAATAACTACAAAGGCCTAGGGGAAAAGTACACACACCATTGTAATCGGGCTAGTTTCTACTTCCACATGCAACAGGAATTTCTCGAGTTCGTCAATCCGTTCGCGAGATATGGGAGTTCGAAGTTAAGGAATGGTTGAGAAACCATCAAAATTTTCGCAAGTCTGATACTCGAAACCAATAACAACAATGGCCTAGGGGAAAAATACACATACCGTTGTAATCGGGCGAGTTTCTGCTTTCAGATGCAATACGAAATTCTCGAGTTCGTCAATCCGTTCGAGAGATATGGGAGTTTGAAGTTAAGGAATGGTTGAGAAACCATCAACATTTTCGCAATTCTGATGCTAGAAACGAATAACTGGAATGGCCTAGGGGAGAAGTACACACATCATTGTAATCGGGTGAGTTTCTACTTCCAGATACAACAGGAATTTCACGAGTTCGTCAATGCGTTCGCGAGATATGGGAGTTTGAAGTTAAGGAATGGTTGAGAAACCATCACAATTTTCACTGGTCTGATACTCGAAACCAATAACTGGAATGGCCTAGGGGAAAAGTACACACACCATTGTAATCGGGCGAGCTTCTGCTTTCTGATGCAATAGGAAATTCTCGAGTTCGGCAATCCGTTCGCGAGATATTGGAGTGTGAAGTTAAGGAATGGTTGAGAAACCATCAAAATTTTCGCAAGTCTGATACTCGAATCCAATAATTGGAATGACCTAGGGGAAAAGTACACACACCGTTGTAATCGGGCGAATTTCTATTTTCAGATACAACAGGAATTTCTCGAGTTCGTCAATCCGTTCGCGAGATATGGGAGTTTGAAGTTAAGGAATGGTTGTGAAACCAACAAAATTTTCGCAAGTCTGATACTCGAAACCAATAACTACAAAGGCCTAGGGGAAAAGTACACACACCATTGTAATCGGGCTAGTTTCTACTTCCACATGCAACAGGAATTTCTCGAGTTCGTCAATCCGTTCGCGAGATATGGGAGTTCGAAGTTAAGGAATGGTTGAGAAACAATCAAAATTTTCGCAAGTCTGATACTCGAAACCAATAACAACAATGGCCTAGGGGAAAAATACACATACCGTTGTAATCGGGCGAGTTTCTGCTTTCAGATGCAATACGAAATTCTCGAGTTCGTCAATCCGTTCGAGAGATATGGGAGTTTGAAGTTAAGGAATGGTTGAGAAACCATCAACATTTTCGCAATTCTGATGCTAGAAACGAATAACTGGAATGGCCTAGGGGAGAAGTACACACATCATTGTAATCGGGTGAGTTTCTACTTCCAGATACAACAGGAATTTCACGAGTTCGTCAATGCGTTCGCGAGATATGGGAGTTTGAAGTTAAGGAATGGTTGAGAAACCATCACAATTTTCGCTGGTCTGATACTCGAAACCAATAACTGGAATGGCCTAGGGGAAAAGTACACACACCATTGTAATCGGGCGAGCTTCTGCTTTCTGATGCAATAGGAAATTCTCGAGTTCGGCAATCCGTTCGCGAGATATTGGAGTGTGAAGTTAAGGAATGGTTGAGAAACCATCAAAATTTTCGCAAGTCTGATACTCGAATCCAATAATTGGAATGACCTAGGGGAAAAGTACACACACCGTTGTAATCGGGCGAGTTTCTATTTTCAGATACAACAGGAATTTCTCGAGTTCGTCAATCCGTTCGCGAGATATGGGAGTTTGAAGTTAAGGAATGGTTGTGAAACCAACAAAATTTTCGCAAGTCTGATACTCGAAACCAATAACTACAAAGGCCTAGGGGAAAAGTACACACACCATTGTAATCGGGCTAGTTTCTACTTCCACATGCAACAGGAATTTCTCGAGTTCGTCAATCCGTTCGCGAGATATGGGAGTTCGAAGTTACGGAATGGTTGAGAAACCATCAAAATTTTCGCAATTCTGATGCTAGAAACGAATAACTGGAATGGCCTAGGGGAAAAGTACACATACCATTGTAATCGGGCGAGTTTTTACTTTCAGATGCAATAGGAATTTTTCGAGTTCGTCAATCCGTTCCCGAGATATTGGAGTTTGAAGTTAAGGAATGGTTGAGAAACAATCAAAATTTTCGCAAATCTGATACTCGAAACCAATAACTGGAATGGCCTAGGGAAAAAATACACATACCGTTGTAATCGGGCGAGATTCTACTTTCACATGCAACAGGAATTTCTCGAGTTCGTCAATCCGTTCGCGAGATATGGGAAATTGAAGTTAAGGAATGGTTGAGAAATCATCACAATTTTCGCAAGTCTGATACTCGAAACCAATAACTGCAATGGGCTAGGGGAAAAGTACGCATACTATTGTAATCGGGCGAGTTTCTACTTTAAATGCAACAGGAATTTTTCGAGTTCGTCAATCCGTTGGCGAGATATGGGAGTTTGAAGTTAAGGAATGGTATGAAACCATCAAAATTTTCCCTGGTCTGATACTCGAAACCAATAACTACAAAGGCCTAGGGTGAAAACACACATATCTTTGTAACCGGGCGAGATTCTACTTTCAGGTGCAACAGGAATTTCTCGAGTTCGTCAATCCGTTCGCGAGATATGGGAGTTTGAAGTTAAGGAGTGGTTGAGAAACCATCAAAATTTTCGCAATTCTGATGCTAGAAACGAATAACTGGAATGGCCTAGGGGAAAAGTACACACACCATTGTAATCTGGCGAATTTCTACTTCCACATGCAACAGGAATTTCTCGAGTTCGTCAATCCGTTCGCGAGAAATGGGAGTTTGAAGTTAAGGAATGGTTGAGAAACCATCAAAATTTTCGCAAATCTGATACTCGAAACCAATAACTGGAATGGGCTAGGGGAAAAGTACGCATACTATTGTAATCGGGCGAGTTTCTACTTTAAATGCAACAGGAATTTTTCGAGTTCGTCAATCCGTTGGCGAGATATGGGAGTTTGAAGTTAAGGAATGGTTTAGAAACCATCAAAATTTTCGCTGGTCTGATACTCGAAACCAATAACTACAAAGGCCTAGGGTGAAAACACACATATCTTTGTAATCGGGCGAGTTTCTACTTTCAGGTGCAACAGGAATTTCTCGAGTTCGTCAATCCGTTCGCGAGATATGGGAGTTTGAAGTTAAGGAATGGTTGAGAAACCATCACAATTTTCGCAAGTCTGATACTCGAAACCAATAACTGGAATGGCCTAGGGAAAAAGTACACATACCATTGTAATCGGGCGAGTTTCTACTTTCAGATGCAATAGGAATTTTTCGAGTTCGTCAATCCGTTCGCGAGAAATGGGAGTATGAAGTTAAGGAATGGTTGAGAAACCATCAAAATTTTCGCAAATCTGATACTCGAAACCAATAACTGGAGTGGCCTAGGGAAAAAATACACATACCGTTGTAATCGGGCGAGATTCTACTTTCACATGCAACAGGAATTTCTCGAGTTCGTCAATCCGTTCGCGAGATATGGGAGTTTGAAGTTAAGTAATGGTTGAGAAACCATCAAAATTTTCGCTGGTCTGATTCTCGAAACCAATAACTGGAATGGCCTAGGGGAAAAGTACACACACCGTTGTAACCGGGCGAGTTTCTACTTTCAGATACAACAGGCATTTCTCGAGTTCGTCAATGCGTTCGCGAGATATGGGAGTTTGATGTTAAGGAATGGTTGAGAAATCATCAAAATTTTCGCAAGTCTGATACTCGAATTCAATAACTACTATGGCCTAGGGCAAAAATACACATACGGTTGTAATCGGGCGAGTTTCTGCTTTCCGATGCAATAGGAATTTCTCGAGTTCGTCAATCCGTTCGCGAGATATGGGAGTTTGAAGTTAAGGAGTGGTTGAGAAACCATCAAAATTTTCGCAATTCTGATGCTAGAAACGAATAACTGGAATGGCCTAGGGGAAAAGTACACACACCATTGTAATCTGGCGAATTTCTACTTCCACATGCAACAGGAATTTCTCGAGTTCGTCAATCCGTTCGCGAGAAATGGGAGTTTGAAGTTAAGGAATGGTTGAGAAACCATCAAAATTTTCGCAAGTCTGATGCTAGAAACGAATAACTGGAATGACCTAGGGGAAAAGTACACACAACATTGTAATCGGTCGACTTTCTGCTTTCAGATGCAACAGAAAATATTCGAGTTCGTCAATCCGTTCGCGAGATACGGGAGTTTGAAGTTAAGGAATGGTTGAGAAGCCATCAAAATTTTCGCAAGTCTGACACTCGAAACCAATAACTACTATGGCCTAGGGCAAAAATACACATACCTTTGTAATCGGGCGAGTTTCTACTTTCAGATGCAACAGGAATTTGTCGAATTCGTCAATCCGTTCGCGAGACATGGGAGTGTGAAGTTAAAGAATGGTTGAGAAACCGTCAAAATTTTCGCAATTCTGATGCTTGAAACGAATAACTGGAATGACCTAGGGGAAAAGTACACATACCATTGTAATCGGGCGAGTTTCTGCTTTTAGATGCAACAGGAGTTTCTCGTGTTCGTCAATCAGTTCGCGAGATATGGGAGTTTGAAATTAAGGAATGGTTGAGAAACAATCACAACTTTGGCAAGTCTGATACTCGAAATCAATAACTACTATGGCCTAGGGGAAAAATACACATGCCCTTGTAATCGGGCGAGTTTCTACTTTCAGATGCAACAGGAATTTCTCGAGTTCGTCAATCCGTTCGCGAGATATGGGTGTTTGAAGTTAAGGAATGGTTGAGAAACCATCAAAATTTTCGCAAATCTGAGACTCGAAACCAGTAACTGCAAATGCCTAGGGGAAAAATACACATACCGTTGTAATCGGGCGAGATTCTACTTTCACATGCAACAGGAATTTCTCGAGTTCGTCAATCCGTTCGCGAGATATGGGAGTTTGAAGTTAAGGAATGGTTGAGAAACCATCAAAATTTTCGCTGGTCTGATACTCGAAACCAATAACTGGAATGGCCAAGGGGAAAAGTACACACACCATTGTAATCGGGCGAGTTTCTACTTTCAGATACAACAGGAATTTCTCGAGTTCGTCAATGCGTTCGCGAGATATGGGAGTTTGAAGTTAAGGAATGGTTGAGAAACCATCAAAATTTTCGCAATTCTGATGCTAGAAACGAATAACTGGAATGACCTAGGGGAAAAGTACACACACCACTGTAATCGGTCGACTTTCTGCTTTCAGATGCAACAGGAAATAATCGAGTTCGTCAATCCGTTCGCGAGATATGGGAGTTTGAAGTTAAGGAATGCTTGAGAAACAATCAAAATTTTCGCAAGTCTGATACTCGAAACCAATAACTACAAAGGCTTAGGGGAAAAATTCACATACCGTTGTAATCGGAGGAGTTTCTTCTTCCAGATGCAACCGGAATTTCTCGTGTTCGTCAATCAGTTCGCGAGATATGGGAGTTTGAAATTAGGGAATGGTTGAGAAACAATCACAATTTTCGCAAGTCTGATACTCGAAACCAATAACTACAATGGCCTAGGGGAAAAATACACATACCTTTGTAATCGGGCGAGTTTCTGCTTTTAGATGCAACAGGAGTTTCTCGTGTTCGTCAATCAGTTCGCGAGATATGGGAGTTTGAAATTAAGGAATGGTTGAGAAACAATCACAACTTTGGCAAGTCTGATACTCGAAATCAATAACTACTATGGCCTAGGGGAAAAATACACATGCCCTTGTAATCGGGCGAGTTTCTACTTTCAGATGCAACAGGAATTTCTCGAGTTCGTCAATCCGTTCGCGAGATATGGGTGTTTGAAGTTAAGGAATGGTTGAGAAACCATCAAAATTTTCGCAAGTCTGATACTCGAATCCAATAATTGGAATGACCTAGGGGAAAAGTACACACACCGTTGTAATCGGGCGAATTTCTATTTTCAGATACAACAGGAATTTCTCGAGTTCGTCAATCCGTTCGCGAGATATGGGAGTTTGAAGTTAAGGAATGGTTGTGAAACCAACAAAATTTTCGCAAGTCTGATACTCGAAACCAATAACTACAAAGGCCTAGGGGAAAAGTACACACACCATTGTAATCGGGCTAGTTTCTACTTCCACATGCAACAGGAATTTCTCGAGTTCGTCAATCCGTTCGCGAGATATGGGAGTTCGAAGTTAAGGAATGGTTGAGAAACAATCAAAATTTTCGCAAGTCTGATACTCGAAACCAATAACAACAATGGCCTAGGGGAAAAATACACATACCGTTGTAATCGGGCGAGTTTCTGCTTTCAGATGCAATACGAAATTCTCGAGTTCGTCAATCCGTTCGAGAGATATGGGAGTTTGAAGTTAAGGAATGGTTGAGAAACCATCAACATTTTCGCAATTCTGATGCTAGAAACGAATAACTGGAATGGCCTAGGGGAGAAGTACACACATCATTGTAATCGGGTGAGTTTCTACTTCCAGATACAACAGGAATTTCACGAGTTCGTCAATGCGTTCGCGAGATATGGGAGTTTGAAGTTAAGGAATGGTTGAGAAACCATCACAATTTTCGCTGGTCTGATACTCGAAACCAATAACTGGAATGGCCTAGGGGAAAAGTACACACACCATTGTAATCGGGCGAGCTTCTGCTTTCTGATGCAATAGGAAATTCTCGAGTTCGGCAATCCGTTCGCGAGATATTGGAGTGTGAAGTTAAGGAATGGTTGAGAAACCATCAAAATTTTCGCAAGTCTGATACTCGAATCCAATAATTGGAATGACCTAGGGGAAAAGTACACACACCGTTGTAATCGGGCGAGTTTCTATTTTCAGATACAACAGGAATTTCTCGAGTTCGTCAATCCGTTCGCGAGATATGGGAGTTTGAAGTTAAGGAATGGTTGTGAAACCAACAAAATTTTCGCAAGTCTGATACTCGAAACCAATAACTACAAAGGCCTAGGGGAAAAGTACACACACCATTGTAATCGGGCTAGTTTCTACTTCCACATGCAACAGGAATTTCTCGAGTTCGTCAATCCGTTCGCGAGATATGGGAGTTCGAAGTTACGGAATGGTTGAGAAACCATCAAAATTTTCGCAATTCTGATGCTAGAAACGAATAACTGGAATGGCCTAGGGGAAAAGTACACATACCATTGTAATCGGGCGAGTTTTTACTTTCAGATGCAATAGGAATTTTTCGAGTTCGTCAATCCGTTCCCGAGATATTGGAGTTTGAAGTTAAGGAATGGTTGAGAAACAATCAAAATTTTCGCAAATCTGATACTCGAAACCAATAACTGGAATGGCCTAGGGAAAAAATACACATACCGTTGTAATCGGGCGAGATTCTACTTTCACATGCAACAGGAATTTCTCGAGTTCGTCAATCCGTTCGCGAGATATGGGAAATTGAAGTTAAGGAATGGTTGAGAAATCATCACAATTTTCGCAAGTCTGATACTCGAAACCAATAACTGCAATGGGCTAGGGGAAAAGTACGCATACTATTGTAATCGGGCGAGTTTCTACTTTAAATGCAACAGGAATTTTTCGAGTTCGTCAATCCGTTGGCGAGATATGGGAGTTTGAAGTTAAGGAATGGTATGAAACCATCAAAATTTTCCCTGGTCTGATACTCGAAACCAATAACTACAAAGGCCTAGGGTGAAAACACACATATCTTTGTAACCGGGCGAGATTCTACTTTCAGGTGCAACAGGAATTTCTCGAGTTCGTCAATCCGTTCGCGAGATATGGGAGTTTGAAGTTAAGGAGTGGTTGAGAAACCATCAAAATTTTCGCAATTCTGATGCTAGAAACGAATAACTGGAATGGCCTAGGGGAAAAGTACACACACCATTGTAATCTGGCGAATTTCTACTTCCACATGCAACAGGAATTTCTCGAGTTCGTCAATCCGTTCGCGAGAAATGGGAGTTTGAAGTTAAGGAATGGTTGAGAAACCATCAAAATTTTCGCAAATCTGATACTCGAAACCAATAACTGGAATGGGCTAGGGGAAAAGTACGCATACTATTGTAATCGGGCGAGTTTCTACTTTAAATGCAACAGGAATTTTTCGAGTTCGTCAATCCGTTGGCGAGATATGGGAGTTTGAAGTTAAGGAATGGTTTAGAAACCATCAAAATTTTCGCTGGTCTGATACTCGAAACCAATAACTACAAAGGCCTAGGGTGAAAACACACATATCTTTGTAATCGGGCGAGTTTCTACTTTCAGGTGCAACAGGAATTTCTCGAGTTCGTCAATCCGTTCGCGAGATATGGGAGTTTGAAGTTAAGGAATGGTTGAGAAACCATCACAATTTTCGCAAGTCTGATACTCGAAACCAATAACTGGAATGGCCTAGGGAAAAAGTACACATACCATTGTAATCGGGCGAGTTTCTACTTTCAGATGCAATAGGAATTTTTCGAGTTCGTCAATCCGTTCGCGAGAAATGGGAGTATGAAGTTAAGGAATGGTTGAGAAACCATCAAAATTTTCGCAAATCTGATACTCGAAACCAATAACTGGAGTGGCCTAGGGAAAAAATACACATACCGTTGTAATCGGGCGAGATTCTACTTTCACATGCAACAGGAATTTCTCGAGTTCGTCAATCCGTTCGCGAGATATGGGAGTTTGAAGTTAAGTAATGGTTGAGAAACCATCAAAATTTTCGCTGGTCTGATTCTCGAAACCAATAACTGGAATGGCCTAGGGGAAAAGTACACACAACATTGTAATCGGTCGACTTTCTGCTTTCAGATGCAACAGAAAATATTCGAGTTCGTCAATCCGTTCGCGAGATACGGGAGTTTGAAGTTAAGGAATGGTTGAGAAGCCATCAAAATTTTCGCAAGTCTGACACTCGAAACCAATAACTACTATGGCCTAGGGCAAAAATACACATACCTTTGTAATCGGGCGAGTTTCTACTTTCAGATGCAACAGGAATTTGTCGAATTCGTCAATCCGTTCGCGAGACATGGGAGTGTGAAGTTAAAGAATGGTTGAGAAACCGTCAAAATTTTCGCAATTCTGATGCTTGAAACGAATAACTGGAATGACCTAGGGGAAAAGTACACATACCATTGTAATCGGGCGAGTTTCTGCTTTTAGATGCAACAGGAGTTTCTCGTGTTCGTCAATCAGTTCGCGAGATATGGGAGTTTGAAATTAAGGAATGGTTGAGAAACAATCACAACTTTGGCAAGTCTGATACTCGAAATCAATAACTACTATGGCCTAGGGGAAAAATACACATGCCCTTGTAATCGGGCGAGTTTCTACTTTCAGATGCAACAGGAATTTCTCGAGTTCGTCAATCCGTTCGCGAGATATGGGTGTTTGAAGTTAAGGAATGGTTGAGAAACCATCAAAATTTTCGCAAATCTGAGACTCGAAACCAGTAACTGCAAATGCCTAGGGGAAAAATACACATACCGTTGTAATCGGGCGAGATTCTACTTTCACATGCAACAGGAATTTCTCGAGTTCGTCAATCCGTTCGCGAGATATGGGAGTTTGAAGTTAAGGAATGGTTGAGAAACCATCAAAATTTTCGCTGGTCTGATACTCGAAACCAATAACTGGAATGGCCAAGGGGAAAAGTACACACACCATTGTAATCGGGCGAGTTTCTACTTTCAGATACAACAGGAATTTCTCGAGTTCGTCAATGCGTTCGCGAGATATGGGAGTTTGAAGTTAAGGAATGGTTGAGAAACCATCAAAATTTTCGCAATTCTGATGCTAGAAACGAATAACTGGAATGACCTAGGGGAAAAGTACACACACCACTGTAATCGGTCGACTTTCTGCTTTCAGATGCAACAGGAAATAATCGAGTTCGTCAATCCGTTCGCGAGATATGGGAGTTTGAAGTTAAGTAATGGTTGAGAAACCATCAAAATTTTCGCTGGTCTGATTCTCGAAACCAATAACTGGAATGGCCTAGGGGAAAAATACACATGCCCTTGTAATCGGGCGAGTTTCTACTTTCAGATGCAACAGGAATTTCTCGAGTTCGTCAATCCGTTCGCGAGATATGGGTGTTTGAAGTTAAGGAATGGTTGAGAAACCATCAAAATTTTCGCAAATCTGAGACTCGAAACCAGTAACTACAAAGGCTTAGGGGAAAAATTCACATACCGTTGTAATCGGAGGAGTTTCTTCTTCCAGATGCAACCGGAATTTCTCGTGTTCGTCAATCAGTTCGCGAGATATGGGAGTTTGAAATTAGGGAATGGTTGAGAAACAATCACAATTTTCGCAAGTCTGATACTCGAAACCAATAACTACAATGGCCTAGGGGAAAAATACACATACCTTTGTAATCGGGCGAGTTTCTACTTTCAGATGCAACAGGAATTTCTCGAGTTCGTCAATCCGTTCGCGAGATATGGGAGTTTGAAGTTAAGGAATGGTTGAGAAACCATCACAATTTTCGCAAGTCCGAAACTCGAAACCAATAACTACAATGGCCTAGGTTAAAAATACACATAACTTTGTAATCGGGCGAGTTTCTACTTTCAGATGCACCAGGAATTTCTCGAGCTCGTCAATCCGTTCGCGAGATATGGGAATTTGAAGTTAAGGAATGGTTGAGAAACCATCACAATTTTCGCAATTCTGATGCTAGAAACGAATAACTGGAATGACCTAGGGAAAAAGTACACACACCATTGTAATCGGTCGACCTTCTGCTTTCAGATGCAACAGGACATAATCGAGTTCATCAATCCGTTCGCGAGATTTGGGAGTTTGAAGTTAAGGAATGGTTGAGAGACCATCACAATTTTCGCAAGTCTGATACTCGAAACCAATAACTACTATGGCCTGGGGCAAAAATACACATACCGTTGTAATCGGACGAGTTTCTACTTTCAGATGCAACAGGAATATCTCGAGCTCGTCAATCCGTTCGCGAGAAATGTGAGTTTGAAATTAAGGAATGGTTGAAAAACCATCAAAATTTTCGCAAATCTGATACTCGAAACCAATAACTGGAATGGCCTAGGGGAAAAGTACGCATACTATTGTAATCGGGCGAGTTTCTACTTTAAATGCAATAGGAATTTATCGAGTTCGTCAATCCGTTGGCGAGATATGGGAGTTTGAAGTTAAGGAATGGTTTAGAAACCATCAAAATTTTCGCTGGTCTGATACTCGAAACCAATAACTACAAAGGCCTAGGGTGAAAACACACATATCTTTGTAATCGGGCGAGTTTCTACTTTCAGGTGCAACAGGAATTTCTCGAGTTCGTCAATCCGTTCGCGAGAAATGGGAGTTTGAAGTTAAGGAATTGTTGAGAATCCATCACAATTTTCGCAAGTCTGATACTCGAAACCAATAACTGGAATGGCCTAGGGAAAAAGTACACATACCATTGTAATCGGGCAAGTTTCTACTTTCAGATGCAATAGGAATTTTTCGAGTTCGTCAATCCGTTCGCGAGAAATGGGAGTTTGAAGTTAAGGAATGGTTGTGAAACCATCAAAATTTTCGCAAGTCTGAGACTCGAAATCAGTAACTACAAATGCCTAGGGCAAAAATACACATACCGCTGTAATCGGGCGAGATTCTACTTTCACATGCAACAGGAATTTCTCTAGTTCGTCAATCTGTTTGCGAGATATGGGAGTTTGAAGTTAAGGAATGGTTGAGAATCCATCAAAGTTTTCGCAAGTCTGGTACCTGAAACCAATAACTGGAACGGCCTAGGGGAAAACTACACATACCATTGTAATCGGGCGAGTTTCTGCTTTCAGATGCAACAGGAGTTTTTCGTGTTCGTCAATCAGTTCGCGAGATATGGGAGTTTGAAATTAAGGAATGGTTGAGAAACAATCACAATTTTCGCAAGTCTGATACTCGAAACCAATAACTACTATGGCCTAGGGGAAAAATACACATACCCTTGTAATCGGGCGAGTTTCTAGTTTCAGATGCAACAGGAATTTCTCGGGTTCGTCAATCCGTTCGCGAGATATGGGAGTTTGAAATTAACGAATGGTTGAGAAACCATCAAAATTTTCGCAATTCTGATGCTCGAAACGAATAACTGGAATGACCTAGGGGAAAGGTACACACACCATTGTAATCGGTCGACCTTCTGCTTTCAGATGCAACAGGACATAATCGAGTTCATCAATCCGTTCGCGAGATTTGGGAGTTTGAAGTTAAGGAATGGTTGAGAGACCATCACAATTTTCGCAAGTCTGATACGCGAAACCAATAACTACTATGGCCTAGGGCAAAAGTACACACACCATTGTAATGGGGCGAGATTCTACTTTCAGAAGCAACAGGAATTTTTCGAGTTCGTCAATCCGTTCGCGAGGTACGGGAGTTTGAAGTTAAGGAATGGTTGAGAAACCATCAAAATTTTCGCAAGTGTGATACTCGAAACCAATAAGTGGAATGGCCTTGGGGAAGAGTACACATACCGTTGTAATCGGACGAGTTTCTGGTTTCAGATGCAACAGGAACTTCTCGAGTTCGTCAATCCGTTCGCGAGATATGGGAGTTCGAAGTTAAGGAATGGTTGAGAAACCATCAAAATTTTCGCAAGTCTGATACTCGAAACCAATAACAACAATGGCCTAGGGGAAAAATACACATACCGTTGTAATCGGGCGAGTTTCTGCTTTCAGATGCAATACGAAATTCTCGAGTTCGTCAATCCGTTCGAGAGATATGGGAGTTTGAAGTTAAGGAATGGTTGAGAAACCATCAACATTTTCGCAATTCTGATGCTAGAAACGAATAACTGGAATGGCCTAGGGGAGAAGTACACACATCATTGTAATCGGGTGAGTTTCTACTTCCAGATACAACAGGAATTTCACGAGTTCGTCAATGCGTTCGCGAGATATGGGAGTTTGAAGTTAAGGAATGGTTGAGAAACCATCACAATTTTCGCTGGTCTGATACTCGAAACCAATAACTGGAATGGCCTAGGGGAAAACTACACATACCATTGTAATCGGGCGAGTTTCTGCTTTCAGATGCAACAGGAGTTTTTCGTGTTCGTCAATCAGTTCGCGAGATATGGGAGTTTGAAGTTAAGGAATGGTTGAGAAACCATCAAAATTTTCGCAAGTCTGATACTCGAAACCAATAACTACTATGGCCTAGGGCAAAAATACACACACCATTGTAATCGGGCGAGCTTCTGCTTTCTGATGCAATAGGAAATTCTCGAGTTCGGCAATCCGTTCGCGAGATATTGGAGTGTGAAGTTAAGGAATGGTTGAGAAACCATCAAAATTTTCGCAAGTCTGATACTCGAATCCAATAATTGGAATGACCTAGGGGAAAAGTACACACACCGTTGTAATCGGGCGAGTTTCTATTTTCAGATACAACAGGAATTTCTCGAGTTCGTCAATCCGTTCGCGAGATATGGGAGTTTGAAGTTAAGGAATTGTTGAGAATCCATCACAATTTTCGCAAGTCTGATACTCGAAACCAATAACTGGAATGGCCTAGGGAAAAAGTACACATACCATTGTAATCGGGCAAGTTTCTACTTTCAGATGCAATAGGAATTTTTCGAGTTCGTCAATCCGTTCGCGAGAAATGGGAGTTTGAAGTTAAGGAATGGTTGTGAAACCATCAAAATTTTCGCAAGTCTGAGACTCGAAATCAGTAACTACAAATGCCTAGGGCAAAAATACACATACCGCTGTAATCGGGCGAGATTCTACTTTCACATGCAACAGGAATTTCTCTAGTTCGTCAATCTGTTTGCGAGATATGGGAGTTTGAAGTTAAGGAATGGTTGAGAATCCATCAAAGTTTTCGCAAGTCTGGTACCTGAAACCAATAACTGGAACGGCCTAGGGGAAAACTACACATACCATTGTAATCGGGCGAGTTTCTGCTTTCAGATGCAACAGGAGTTTTTCGTGTTCGTCAATCAGTTCGCGAGATATGGGAGTTTGAAATTAAGGAATGGTTGAGAAACAATCACAATTTTCGCAAGTCCGATACTCGAAACCAATAACTACTATGGCCTAGGGGAAAAATACACATACCCTTGTAATCGGGCGAGTTTCTAGTTTCAGATGCAACAGGAATTTCTCGGGTTCGTCAATCCGTTCGCGAGATATGGGAGTTTGAAATTAACGAATGGTTGAGAAACCATCAAAATTTTCGCAATTCTGATGCTCGAAACGAATAACTGGAATGACCTAGGGGAAAGGTACACACACCATTGTAATCGGTCGACCTTCTGCTTTCAGATGCAACAGGACATAATCGAGTTCATCAATCCGTTCGCGAGATTTGGGAGTTTGAAGTTAAGGAATGGTTGAGAGACCATCACAATTTTCGCAAGTCTGATACGCGAAACCAATAACTACTATGGCCTAGGGCAAAAGTACACACACCATTGTAATGGGGCGAGATTCTACTTTCAGAAGCAACAGGAATTTTTCGAGTTCGTCAATCCGTTCGCGAGGTACGGGAGTTTGAAGTTAAGGAATGGTTGAGAAACCATCAAAATTTTCGCAAGTGTGATACTCGAAACCAATAAGTGGAATGGCCTAGGGGAAGAGTACACATACCGTTGTAATCGGACGAGTTTCTGGTTTCAGATGCAACAGGAACTTCTCGAGTTCGTCAATCCGTTCGCGAGATATGGGAGTTCGAAGTTAAGGAATGGTTGAGAAACCATCAAAATTTTCGCAAGTCTGATACTCGAAACCAATAACAACAATGGCCTAGGGGAAAAATACACATACCGTTGTAATCGGGCGAGTTTCTGCTTTCAGATGCAATACGAAATTCTCGAGTTCGTCAATCCGTTCGAGAGATATGGGAGTTTGAAGTTAAGGAATGGTTGAGAAACCATCAACATTTTCGCAATTCTGATGCTAGAAACGAATAACTGGAATGGCCTAGGGGAGAAGTACACACATCATTGTAATCGGGTGAGTTTCTACTTCCAGATACAACAGGAATTTCACGAGTTCGTCAATGCGTTCGCGAGATATGGGAGTTTGAAGTTAAGGAATGGTTGAGAAACCATCACAATTTTCGCTGGTCTGATACTCGAAACCAATAACTGGAATGGCCTAGGGGAAAACTACACATACCATTGTAATCGGGCGAGTTTCTGCTTTCAGATGCAACAGGAGTTTTTCGTGTTCGTCAATCAGTTCGCGAGATATGGGAGTTTGAAGTTAAGGAATGGTTGAGAAACCATCAAAATTTTCGCAAGTCTGATACTCGAAACCAATAACTACTATGGCCTAGGGCAAAAATACACACACCATTGTAATCGGGCGAGCTTCTGCTTTCTGATGCAATAGGAAATTCTCGAGTTCGGCAATCCGTTCGCGAGATATTGGAGTGTGAAGTTAAGGAATGGTTGAGAAACCATCAAAATTTTCGCAAGTCTGATACTCGAATCCAATAATTGGAATGACCTAGGGGAAAAGTACACACACCGTTGTAATCGGGCGAGTTTCTATTTTCAGATACAACAGGAATTTCTCGAGTTCGTCAATCCGTTCGCGAGATATGGGAGTTTGAAGTTAAGGAATGGTTGTGAAACCAACAAAATTTTCGCAAGTCTGATACTCGAAACCAATAACTACAAAGGCCTAGGGGAAAAGTACACACACCATTGTAATCGGGCTAGTTTCTACTTCCACATGCAACAGGAATTTCTCGAGTTCGTCAATCCGTTCGCGAGATATGGGAGTTCGAAGTTACGGAATGGTTGAGAAACCATCAAAATTTTCGCAATTCTGATGCTAGAAACGAATAACTGGAATGGCCTAGGGGAAAAGTACACATACCATTGTAATCGGGCGAGATTCTACTTTCAGGTGCAACAGGAATTTCTCGAGTTCGTCAATCCGTTCGCGAGATATGGGAGTTTGAAGTTAAGGAGTGGTTGAGAAACCATCAAAATTTTCGCAATTCTGATGCTAGAAACGAATAACTGGAATGGCCTAGGGGAAAAGTACACACACCATTGTAATCTGGCGAATTTCTACTTCCACATGCAACAGGAATTTCTCGAGTTCGTCAATCCGTTCGCGAGAAATGGGAGTTTGAAGTTAAGGAATGGTTGAGAAACCATCAAAATTTTCGCAAATCTGATACTCGAAACCAATAACTGGAATGGGCTAGGGGAAAAGTACGCATACTATTGTAATCGGGCGAGTTTCTACTTTAAATGCAACAGGAATTTTTCGAGTTCGTCAATCCGTTGGCGAGATATGGGAGTTTGAAGTTAAGGAATGGTTTAGAAACCATCAAAATTTTCGCTGGTCTGATACTCGAAACCAATAACTACAAAGGCCTAGGGTGAAAACACACATATCTTTGTAATCGGGCGAGTTTCTGCTTTCCGATTCAATAGGAATTTCTCGAGTTCGTCAATCCGTTCGCGAGATATGGGAGTTTGAAGTTAAGGAGTGGTTGAGAAACCATCAAAATTTTCGCAATTCTGATGCTAGAAACGAATAACTGGAATGGCCTAGGGGAAAAGTACACACACCATTGTAATCTGGCGAATTTCTACTTCCACATGCAACAGGAATTTCTCGAGTTCGTCAATCCGTTCGCGAGAAATGGGAGTTTGAAGTTAAGGAATGGTTTTAGAAACCATCAAAATTTTCGCAAGTCTGATGCTAGAAACGAATAACTGGAATGACCTAGGGGAAAAGTACACACAACATTGTAATCGGTCGACTTTCTGCTTTCAGATGCAACAGAAAATATTCGAGTTCGTCAATCCGTTCGCGAGATATGGGAGTTTGAAGTTAAGGAATGGTTGAGAAGCCATCAAAATTTTCGCAAGTCTGATACTCGAAACCAATAACTACTATGGCCTAGGGCAAAAATACACATACCTTTGTAATCGGGCGAGTTTCTACTTTCAGATGCAACAGGAATTTGTCGAATTCGTCAATCCGTTCGCGAGACATGGGAGTGTGAAGTTAAAGAATGGTTGAGAAACCGTCAAAATTTTCGCAATTCTGATGCTTGAAACGAATAACTGGAATGACCTAGGGGAAAAGTACACATACCATTGTAATCGGGCGAGTTTCTGCTTTTAGATGCAACAGGAGTTTCTCGTGTTCGTCAATCAGTTCGCGAGATATGGGAGTTTGAAATTAAGGAATGGTTGAGAAACAATCACAACTTTGGCAAGTCTGATACTCGAAATCAATAACTACTATGGCCTAGGGGAAAAATACACATGCCCTTGTAATCGGGCGAGTTTCTACTTTCAGATGCAACAGGAATTTCTCGAGTTCGTCAATCCGTTCGCGAGATATGGGTGTTTGAAGTTAAGGAATGGTTGAGAAACCATCAAAATTTTCGCAAATCTGAGACTCGAAACCAGTAACTGCAAATGCCTAGGGGAAAAATACACATACCGTTGTAATCGGGCGAGATTCTACTTTCACATGCAACAGGAATTTCTCGAGTTCGTCAATCCGTTCGCGAGATATGGGAGTTTGAAGCTAAGGAATGGTTGAGAAACCATCAAAATTTTCGCTGGTCTGATACTCGAAACCAATAACTGGAATGGCCAAGTTGAAAAGTACACACACCATTGTAATCGGGCGAGTTTCTACTTTCAGATACAACAGGAATTTCTCGAGTTCGTCAATGCGTTCGCGAGATATGGGAGTTTGAAGTTAAGGAATGGTTGAGAAACCATCACAATTTTCGCAATTCTGATGCTAGAAACGAATAACTGGAATGACCTAGGGAAAAAGTACACACACCATTGTAATCGGTCGACCTTCTGCTTTCAGATGCAACAGGACATAATCGAGTTCATCAATCCGTTCGCGAGATTTGGGAGTTTGAAGTTAAGGAATGGTTGAGAGACCATCACAATTTTCGCAAGTCTGATACTCGAAACCAATAACTACTATGGCCTGGGGCAAAAATACACATACCGTTGTAATCGGACGAGTTTCTACTTTCAGATGCAACAGGAATATCTCGAGCTCGTCAATCCGTTCGCGAGAAATGTGAGTTTGAAATTAAGGAATGGTTGAAAAACCATCAAAATTTTCGCAAATCTGATACTCGAAACCAATAACTGGAATGGCCTAGGGGAAAAGTACGCATACTATTGTAATCGGGCGAGTTTCTACTTTAAATGCAACAGGAATTTATCGAGTTCGTCAATCCGTTGGCGAGATATGGGAGTTTGAAGTTAAGGAATGGTTTAGAAACCATCAAAATTTTCGCTGGTCTGATACTCGAAACCAATAACTACAAAGGCCTAGGGTGAAAACACACATATCTTTGTAATCGGGCGAGTTTCTACTTTCAGGTGCAACAGGAATTTCTCGAGTTCGTCAATCCGTTCGCGAGAAATGGGAGTTTGAAGTTAAGGAATTGTTGAGAATCCATCACAATTTTCGCAAGTCTGATACTCGAAACCAATAACTGGAAAGGCCTAGGGAAAAAGTACACATACCATTGTAATCGGGCAAGTTTCTACTTTCAGATGCAATAGGAATTTTTCGAGTTCGTCAATCCGTTCGCGAGAAATGGGAGTTTGAAGTTAAGGAATGGTTGTGAAACCATCAAAATTTTCGCAAGTCTGAGACTCGAAATCAGTAACTACAAATGCCTAGGGCAAAAATACACATACCGCTGTAATCGGGCGAGATTCTACTTTCACATGCAACAGGAATTTCTCTAGTTCGTCAATCTGTTTGCGAGATATGGGAGTTTGAAGTTAAGGAATGGTTGAGAATCCATCAAAGTTTTCGCAAGTCTGGTACTTGAAACCAATAACTGGAACGGCCTAGGGGAAAACTACACATACCATTGTAATCGGGCGAGTTTCTGCTTTCAGATGCAACAGGAGTTTTTCGTGTTCGTCAATCAGTTCGCGAGATATGGGAGTTTGAAATTAAGGAATGGTTGAGAAACAATCACAATTTTCGCAAGTCTGATACTCGAAACCAATAACTACTATGGCCTAGGGGAAAAATACACATACCCTTGTAATCGGGCGAGTTTCTAGTTTCAGATGCAACAGGAATTTCTCGGGTTCGTCAATCCGTTCGCGAGATATGGGAGTTTGAAATTAAGGAATGGTTGAGAAACCATCAAAATTTTCGCAATTCTGATGCTCGAAACGAATAACTGGAATGACCTAGGGGAAAGGTACACACACCATTGTAATCGGTCGACCTTCTGCTTTCAGATGCAACAGGACATAATCGAGTTCATCAATACGTTCGCGAGATTTGGGAGTTTGAAGTTAAGGAATGGTTGAGAGACCATCACAATTTTCGCAAGTCTGATACGCGAAACCAATAACTACTATGGCCTAGGGCAAAAGTACACACACCATTGTAATGGGGCGAGATTCTACTTTCAGAAGCAACAGGAATTTTTCGAGTTCGTCAATCCGTTCGCGAGGTACGGGAGTTTGAAGTTAAGGAATGGTTGAGAAACCATCAAAATTTTCGCAAGTGTGATACTCGAAACCAATAAGTGGAATGGCCTAGGGGAAGAGTACACATACCATTGTAATCGGGCGAGTTTCTGCTTTCAGATGCAACAGGAATTTCTCGTGTTCGTCAATCAGTTCGCGAGATATGGGAGTTTGAAATTAAGGAATGGTTGAGAAACAATCACAATTTTCGCAAATCTGATACTCGAAACCAATAACTACTATGGCCTGGGGGAAGAATACACATACCTTTGCAATCGGGCGAGTTTCTACTTTCAGATGCAACAGGAATTTCTCGAGCTCGACAATCCGTTCGCGAGATATGGGAGTTTGAAGTTAAGGAATGGTTGAGAAACCATCAAAATTTTCGCAAGTCTGATACTCGAAACCAATAACTACTATGGCCTAGGGCAAAAATACACATACCGTTGTAATCGGACGAGTTTCTGGTTTCAGATGCAACAGGAACTTCTCGAGTTCGTCAATCCGTTCGCGAGATATGGGAGTTTGAAGTTAAGGAATGGTTGAGAAACCATCACAATTTTCGCAATTCTGATACAAATAACTGGAACGGCCTAGGGGAGAACTACACACACCATTGTAATCGGGCAAGTTTCAACTTTCAGATGCAACAGGAACTTCTCGAGTTCGCCAATCCGTTGGCGAGGTATCGGAGTTTGAAGTAAAGGAATGGTTGAGAGACCATCACAATTTTCGCAAGTCTGATACTCGAAACCAATAACTACTATGGCCTATGGCAAAAGTAAACACACCATTGTAATGGGGCGAGATTCTACTTTCAGAAGCAACAGGAATTTTTCGAGTTCGTCAATCCGTTCGCGAGGTATGGGAGTTTGAAGTTAAGGAATGGTTGAGAAACCATCAAAATTTTCGCAAGTGTGATACTCGAAACCAATAAGTGGAATGGCCTAGGGGAAGAGTACACATACCATTGTAATCGGGCGAGTTTCTGCTTTCAGATGCAACAGGAATTTCTCGTGTTCGTCAATCCGTTCGCGAGATATGGGAATTTGAAGTTAAGGAATGGTTGAGAAACCAGCTAAATTTTCGCAATTCTGATACTCGAAACAAATAACTGGAACGGCCTAGGGGAGAAGTACACACACCATTGTAATCGGTCGACTTTCTGCTTTCAGATGCAACAGGAAATAATCGAGTTCGTCAATACGTTCGCGAGATACGGGAGTTTGAAGTTAAAGAATGGTTGAGAAACCATCAAAATTTTCGCAATTCTGATGCTAGAAACGAATAACTGGGATGACCTAGGGGAAAAGTACACACACCATTGTAATCGGTCGACTTTCTGCCTTCAGATGCAACAGGAAATAATCGAGTTCGTCAATACGTTCGCGAGATACGGGAGTATGAAATTAAGGAATGGTTGAGAAACCATCAAAATTTTCGCAATTCTGATGCTAGAAACGAATAACTTGAATGACCTAGGGGAAAAGTACACACACCATTGTAATCGGTCGACTTTCTGCTTTCAGATGTAACAGGAAATAATCGAGTTCGTCAATCCGTTCGCGAGATATGGGAGTTTGAGGTTAAGGAATGGTTGAGAGACAATCACAATTTTCGCAAGTCTGATACTCGAAACCAATAACTACAATGGCCTAGGGGAAAAATACACATAACTTTGTAATCGGGCGAGTTTCTACTTTCAGATGCAACAGGAATTTCTCGAGCTCGTCAATCCGTTCGCGAGATATGGGAATTTGAAGTTAAGGAATGGCTGAGAAACCAGCTAAATTTTCGCAATTCTGATACTCGAAACAAATAACTGGAACGGCCTAGGGGAGAAGTACACTCACCATTGTAATCGGGCAAGTTTCTACTTTCAGAGGCAGCAGGAACTTCTCGAGTTCGCCAATCCGTTGGCGAGGTATCGGAGTTTGAAGTTAAGGAACGGTTGAGAAACCATCAATATTTTCACAAGTCTGATACTCGAATCCAATAACTACTATGGCCTAGGGCAAAAATACACATACCGTTGTAATCGGGCGAGTTTCTACTTTCATATGCAACAGGAATTTCTCGAGTTCGTCAATCCGTTCGCGAGATATGGGAGTTTGAAGTTAAGGAATGGTTGAGAAACCAGCACAATTTTCGCAAGTCTGATACTCGAAACCAATAACTACCATGGCCTAGGGCAAAAATACACATACCTCTGTAATCGGGCGAGTTTCTACTTTCAGATGCAACAGGAATTTGTCGAATTCGTCAATCCGTTCGCGATATATGGGAGTTTGAAGTTAAATAATGGTTGAGAAACCATCAAAATTTTCGCAATTCTGATGCTAGAAACGAATAACTGGAATGACCTAGGGGAAAAGTACACACATCATTGTAATCGATCGACTTTCTGCTTTCAGATGCAACAGGAAATAATCGATTTCGTTAATCCGTTCGCGAGATATGGGAGTTTGAAATTAAGGAATGGCTGAGAAACCATCACAATTTTCGCAAGTCTGATACTCGAAACCAATAACTACTATGGCCTGGGGGAAGAATACACATACCTTTGCAATCGAGCGAGTTTCTACTTTCAGATGCAACAGGAATTTCTCGAGTTCGTCAATCCGTTCGCGAGATATGGGAGTTTGAAGTTGAGGAATGGTTGAGAAACCATCAAAATGTTCGCAATTCTGATGCTAGAAACGAATAACTGGAAGGACCTAGGGGAAAAGTACACACACCATTGTAATCGGTCGACCTTCTGCTTTCAGATGCAACAGGACATAATCGAGTTCATCAATCCGTTCGCGAGATTTGGGAGTTTGAAGTTAAGGAATGGTTGAGAGACCATCACAATTTTCGCAAGTCTGATACTCGAAACCAATAACTACTATGGCCTGGGGGAAAAATACACATACCTTTGCAATCGGGCGAGTTTCTACTTTCAGATGCAACAGGAATTTCTCGAATTCGACAATCCGTTCGCGAGATATGGGAGTTTGAAGTTAAGGAATGGTTGAGAAACCATCAAAATTTTCGCAAGTCTGATACACGAAACCAATAACTACTATGGCCTAGGGCAAAAATACACATACCGTTGTAATCGGACGAGTTTCTGGTTTCAGATGCAACAGGAACTTCTCGAGTTCGTCAATCCGTTCGCGAGATATGGGAGTTTGAAGTTAAGGAATGGTTGAGAAACCATCACAATTTTCGCAATTCTGATGCTAGAAACGAATAACTGGAATGACCTAGGGAAAAAGTACACACACCATTGTAATCGGTCGACTTTCTGCTTTCAGATTTAACAGGAAATAATCGAGTTCGACAATCTGTTGGCGAGGTATCGGTGTTTGAAGTTAAGGAATGGTTGAGAGACCATCACAATTTTCGCAAGTCTGATACTCGAAACCAATAACTACAAAGGCCTAGTGGAAAAATACACATACCTTTCTAATCGGGCGAGTTTCTGCTTTCAGATGCAACAGGAATTTCTCGAGTTCGTCAATCCGTTCGCGAGATATGGGAGTTTGAAGTTAAGGAATGATTGAGAAACCATCAAAATTTTCGCAAGTCTGATACTCGAAACCAATAACTACAAAGGCCTAGGGGAAAAATACACATAACTTTGTAATCGGGCGAGTTTCTACTTTCAGATGCAACAGGAATATCTCGAGCTCGTCAATCCGTTCGCGAGATATGGGAATTTGAAGTTAAGGAATGGTTGAGAAACCATCAAAATTTTCGCAATTCTGATACAAATAACTGGAACGGCCTAGGGGAGAAGTACACACACCATTGTAATCGGGCAAGTTTCAACTTTCAGATGCAACAGGAACTTCTCGAGTTCGCCAATCCGTTGGCGAGGTATCGGTGTTTGAAGTTAAGGAATGGTTGAGAGACCATCACAATTTTCGCAAGTCTGATACTCGAAACCAATAACTACTATGGCCTAGGGCAAAAGTACACACACCATTGTAATGGGGCGAGATTCTACTTTCAGAAGCAACAGGAATTTTTCGAGTTCGTCAATCCGTTCGCGAGGTATGGGAGTTTGAAGTTAAGGAATGGTTGAGAAACCATCAAAATTTTCGCAAGTGTGATACTCGAAACCAATAAGTGGAATGGCCTAGGGGAAGAGTACACATACCATTGTAACCGGGCGAGTTTCTGCTTTCAGATGCAACAGGAATTTCTCGTGTTCGTCAATCAGTTCGCGAGATATGGGAGTTTGAAAATAAGGAATGGTTGAGAAACAATCACAATTTTCGCAAATCTGATACTCGAAACCAATAACTACTATGGCCTGGGGGAAGAATACACATACCTTTGCAATCGAGCGAGCTTCTACTTTCAGATGCAACAGGAATTTCTCGAGTTCGTCAATCCGTTGGCGAGATATGGGAGTTTGAAGTTGAGGAATGGTTGAGAAACCATCAAAATGTTCGCAATTCTGATGCTAGAAACGAATAACTGGAATGACCTAGGGGAAAAGTACACACACCATTGTAATCGGTCGACCTTCTGCTTTCAGATGCAACAGGACATAATCGAGTTCATCAATCCGTTCGCGAGATTTGGGAGTTTGAAGTTAAGGAATGGTTGAGAGACCATCACAATTTTCGCGAGTCTGATACTCGAAACCAATAACTACTATGGCCTGGGGGAAAAATACACATACCTTTGCAATCGGGCGAGTTTCTACTTTCAGATGCAACAGGAATTTCTCGAGTTCGACAATCCGTTCGCGAGATATGGGAGTTTGAAGTTAAGGAATGGTTGAGAAACCATCAAAATTTTCGCAAATCTGATACTCGAAACCAATAACTACTATGGCCTAGGGCAAAAATACACATACCGTTGTAATCGGACGAGTTTCTGGTTTCAGATGCAACAGGAACTTCTCGAGTTCGTCAATCCGTTCGCGAGATATGGGAGTTTGAAGTTAAGGAATGCTTGAGAAACCATCAAAATTTTCGCAAGTCTGATACTCGAAACCAATAACTACAAAGGCTTAGGGGAAAAATTCACATACCGTTGTAATCGGAGGAGTTTCTTCTTCCAGATGCAACCGGAATTTCTCGTGTTCGTCAATCTGTTTGCGAGATATGGGAGTTTGAAGTTAAGGAATGGTTGAGAATCCATCAAAGTTTTCGCAAGTCTGGTACTTGAAACCAATAACTGGAACGGCCTAGGGGAAAACTACACATACCATTGTAATCGGGCGAGTTTCTGCTTTCAGATGCAACAGGAGTTTTTCGTGTTCGTCAATCAGTTCGCGAGATATGGGAGTTTGAAATTAAGGAATGGTTGAGAAACAATCACAATTTTCGCAAGTCTGATACTCGAAACCAATAACTACTATGGCCTAGGGGAAAAATACACATACCCTTGTAATCGGGCGAGTTTCTAGTTTCAGATGCAACAGGAATTTCTCGGGTTCGTCAATCCGTTCGCGAGATATGGGAGTTTGAAATTAAGGAATGGTTGAGAAACCATCAAAATTTTCGCAATTCTGATGCTCGAAACGAATAACTGGAATGACCTAGGGGAAAGGTACACACACCATTGTAATCGGTCGACCTTCTGCTTTCAGATGCAACAGGACATAATCGAGTTCATCAATACGTTCGCGAGATTTGGGAGTTTGAAGTTAAGGAATGGTTGAGAGACCATCACAATTTTCGCAAGTCTGATACGCGAAACCAATAACTACTATGGCCTAGGGCAAAAGTACACACACCATTGTAATGGGGCGAGATTCTACTTTCAGAAGCAACAGGAATTTTTCGAGTTCGTCAATCCGTTCGCGAGGTACGGGAGTTTGAAGTTAAGGAATGGTTGAGAAACCATCAAAATTTTCGCAAGTGTGATACTCGAAACCAATAAGTGGAATGGCCTAGGGGAAGAGTACACATACCATTGTAATCGGGCGAGTTTCTGCTTTCAGATGCAACAGGAATTTCTCGTGTTCGTCAATCAGTTCGCGAGATATGGGAGTTTGAAATTAAGGAATGGTTGAGAAACAATCACAATTTTCGCAAATCTGATACTCGAAACCAATAACTACTATGGCCTGGGGGAAGAATACACATACCTTTGCAATCGGGCGAGTTTCTACTTTCAGATGCAACAGGAATTTCTCGAGCTCGACAATCCGTTCGCGAGATATGGGAGTTTGAAGTTAAGGAATGGTTGAGAAACCATCAAAATTTTCGCAAGTCTGATACTCGAAACCAATAACTACTATGGCCTAGGGCAAAAATACACATACCGTTGTAATCGGACGAGTTTCTGGTTTCAGATGCAACAGGAACTTCTCGAGTTCGTCAATCCGTTCGCGAGATATGGGAGTTTGAAGTTAAGGAATGGTTGAGAAACCATCACAATTTTCGCAATTCTGATACAAATAACTGGAACGGCCTAGGGGAGAACTACACACACCATTGTAATCGGGCAAGTTTCAACTTTCAGATGCAACAGGAACTTCTCGAGTTCGCCAATCCGTTGGCGAGGTATCGGAGTTTGAAGTTAAGGAATGGTTGAGAGACCATCACAATTTTCGCAAGTCTGATACTCGAAACCAATAACTACTATGGCCTATGGCAAAAGTAAACACACCATTGTAATGGGGCGAGATTCTACTTTCAGAAGCAACAGGAATTTTTCGAGTTCGTCAATCCGTTCGCGAGGTATGGGAGTTTGAAGTTAAGGAATGGTTGAGAAACCATCAAAATTTTCGCAAGTGTGATACTCGAAACCAATAAGTGGAATGGCCTAGGGGAAGAGTACACATACCATTGTAATCGGGCGAGTTTCTGCTTTCAGATGCAACAGGAATTTCTCGTGTTCGTCAATCCGTTCGCGAGATATGGGAATTTGAAGTTAAGGAATGGTTGAGAAACCAGCTAAATTTTCGCAATTCTGATACTCGAAACAAATAACTGGAACGGCCTAGGGGAGAAGTACACACACCATTGTAATCGGTCGACTTTCTGCTTTCAGATGCAACAGGAAATAATCGAGTTCGTCAATACGTTCGCGAGATACGGGAGTTTGAAGTTAAAGAATGGTTGAGAAACCATCAAAATTTTCGCAATTCTGATGCTAGAAACGAATAACTGGGATGACCTAGGGGAAAAGTACACACACCATTGTAATCGGTCGACTTTCTGCTTTCAGATGCAACAGGAAATAATCGAGTTCGTCAATACGTTCGCGAGATACGGGAGTATGAAATTAAGGAATGGTTGAGAAACCATCAAAATTTTCGCAATTCTGATGCTAGAAACGAATAACTTGAATGACCTAGGGGAAAAGTACACACACCATTGTAATCGGTCGACTTTCTGCTTTCAGATGTAACAGGAAATAATCGAGTTCGTCAATCCGTTCGCGAGATATGGGAGTTTGAGGTTAAGGAATGGTTGAGAGACAATCACAATTTTCGCAAGTCTGATACTCGAAACCAATAACTACAATGGCCTAGGGGAAAAATACACATAACTTTGTAATCGGGCGAGTTTCTACTTTCAGATGCAACAGGAATTTCTCGAGCTCGTCAATCCGTTCGCGAGATATGGGAATTTGAAGTTAAGGAATGGTTGAGAAACCAGCTAAATTTTCGCAATTCTGATACTCGAAACAAATAACTGGAACGGCCTAGGGGAGAAGTACACTCACCATTGTAATCGGGCAAGTTTCTACTTTCAGAGGCAGCAGGAACTTCTCGAGTTCGCCAATCCGTTGGCGAGGTATCGGAGTTTGAAGTTAAGGAACGGTTGAGAAACCATCAATATTTTCACAAGTCTGATACTCGAATCCAATAACTACTATGGCCTAGGGCAAAAATACACATACCGTTGTAATCGGGCGAGTTTCTACTTTCATATGCAACAGGAATTTCTCGAGTTCGTCAATCCGTTCGCGAGATATGGGAGTTTGAAGTTAAGGAATGGTTGAGAAACCAGCACAATTTTCGCAAGTCTGATACTCGAAACCAATAACTACCATGGCCTAGGGCAAAAATACACATACCTCTGTAATCGGGCGAGTTTCTACTTTCAGATGCAACAGGAATTTGTCGAATTCGTCAATCCGTTCGCGATATATGGGAGTTTGAAGTTAAATAATGGTTGAGAAACCATCAAAATTTTCGCAATTCTGATGCTAGAAACGAATAACTGGAATGACCTAGGGGAAAAGTACACACATCATTGTAATCGATCGACTTTCTGCTTTCAGATGCAACAGGAAATAATCGATTTCGTTAATCCGTTCGCGAGATATGGGAGTTTGAAATTAAGGAATGGCTGAGAAACCATCACAATTTTCGCAAGTCTGATACTCGAAACCAATAACTACTATGGCCTGGGGGAAGAATACACATACCTTTGCAATCGAGCGAGTTTCTACTTTCAGATGCAACAGGAATTTCTCGAGTTCGTCAATCCGTTCGCGAGATATGGGAGTTTGAAGTTGAGGAATGGTTGAGAAACCATCAAAATGTTCGCAATTCTGATGCTAGAAACGAATAACTGGAAGGACCTAGGGGAAAAGTACACACACCATTGTAATCGGTCGACCTTCTGCTTTCAGATGCAACAGGACATAATCGAGTTCATCAATCCGTTCGCGAGATTTGGGAGTTTGAAGTTAAGGAATGGTTGAGAGACCATCACAATTTTCGCAAGTCTGATACTCGAAACCAATAACTACTATGGCCTGGGGGAAAAATACACATACCTTTGCAATCGGGCGAGTTTCTACTTTCAGATGCAACAGGAATTTCTCGAATTCGACAATCCGTTCGCGAGATATGGGAGTTTGAAGTTAAGGAATGGTTGAGAAACCATCAAAATTTTCGCAAGTCTGATACACGAAACCAATAACTACTATGGCCTAGGGCAAAAATACACATACCGTTGTAATCGGACGAGTTTCTGGTTTCAGATGCAACAGGAACTTCTCGAGTTCGTCAATCCGTTCGCGAGATATGGGAGTTTGAAGTTAAGGAATGGTTGAGAAACCATCACAATTTTCGCAATTCTGATGCTAGAAACGAATAACTGGAATGACCTAGGGAAAAAGTACACACACCATTGTAATCGGTCGACTTTCTGCTTTCAGATTTAACAGGAAATAATCGAGTTCGACAATCTGTTGGCGAGGTATCGGTGTTTGAAGTTAAGGAATGGTTGAGAGACCATCACAATTTTCGCAAGTCTGATACTCGAAACCAATAACTACAAAGGCCTAGTGGAAAAATACACATACCTTTCTAATCGGGCGAGTTTCTGCTTTCAGATGCAACAGGAATTTCTCGAGTTCGTCAATCCGTTCGCGAGATATGGGAGTTTGAAGTTAAGGAATGATTGAGAAACCATCAAAATTTTCGCAAGTCTGATACTCGAAACCAATAACTACAAAGGCCTAGGGGAAAAATACACATAACTTTGTAATCGGGCGAGTTTCTACTTTCAGATGCAACAGGAATATCTCGAGCTCGTCAATCCGTTCGCGAGATATGGGAATTTGAAGTTAAGGAATGGTTGAGAAACCATCAAAATTTTCGCAATTCTGATACAAATAACTGGAACGGCCTAGGGGAGAAGTACACACACCATTGTAATCGGGCAAGTTTCAACTTTCAGATGCAACAGGAACTTCTCGAGTTCGCCAATCCGTTGGCGAGGTATCGGTGTTTGAAGTTAAGGAATGGTTGAGAGACCATCACAATTTTCGCAAGTCTGATACTCGAAACCAATAACTACTATGGCCTAGGGCAAAAGTACACACACCATTGTAATGGGGCGAGATTCTACTTTCAGAAGCAACAGGAATTTTTCGAGTTCGTCAATCCGTTCGCGAGGTATGGGAGTTTGAAGTTAAGGAATGGTTGAGAAACCATCAAAATTTTCGCAAGTGTGATACTCGAAACCAATAAGTGGAATGGCCTAGGGGAAGAGTACACATACCATTGTAACCGGGCGAGTTTCTGCTTTCAGATGCAACAGGAATTTCTCGTGTTCGTCAATCAGTTCGCGAGATATGGGAGTTTGAAAATAAGGAATGGTTGAGAAACAATCACAATTTTCGCAAATCTGATACTCGAAACCAATAACTACTATGGCCTGGGGGAAGAATACACATACCTTTGCAATCGAGCGAGCTTCTACTTTCAGATGCAACAGGAATTTCTCGAGTTCGTCAATCCGTTGGCGAGATATGGGAGTTTGAAGTTGAGGAATGGTTGAGAAACCATCAAAATGTTCGCAATTCTGATGCTAGAAACGAATAACTGGAATGACCTAGGGGAAAAGTACACACACCATTGTAATCGGTCGACCTTCTGCTTTCAGATGCAACAGGACATAATCGAGTTCATCAATCCGTTCGCGAGATTTGGGAGTTTGAAGTTAAGGAATGGTTGAGAGACCATCACAATTTTCGCGAGTCTGATACTCGAAACCAATAACTACTATGGCCTGGGGGAAAAATACACATACCTTTGCAATCGGGCGAGTTTCTACTTTCAGATGCAACAGGAATTTCTCGAGTTCGACAATCCGTTCGCGAGATATGGGAGTTTGAAGTTAAGGAATGGTTGAGAAACCATCAAAATTTTCGCAAATCTGATACTCGAAACCAATAACTACTATGGCCTAGGGCAAAAATACACATACCGTTGTAATCGGACGAGTTTCTGGTTTCAGATGCAACAGGAACTTCTCGAGTTCGTCAATCCGTTCGCGAGATATGGGAGTTTGAAGTTAAGGAATGCTTGAGAAACCATCAAAATTTTCGCAAGTCTGATACTCGAAACCAATAACTACAAAGGCTTAGGGGAAAAATTCACATACCGTTGTAATCGGAGGAGTTTCTTCTTCCAGATGCAACCGGAATTTCTCGTGTTCGTCAATCAGTTCGCGAGATATGGGAGTTTGAAGTTAAGGAATGGTTGAGAAACCATCACAATTTTCGCAAGTCTGATTCTCGAAACCAATAACTACCATGGCCTAGGGCAAAAATACACATACCTCTGTAATCGGGCGAGTTTCTTCTTTCAGATGCAACAGGAATTTGTCGAATTCGTCAATCCGTTCCCGATATATGGGAGTTTGAAGTTAAATAATGGTTCAGAAACCATCAAAATTTTCGCAATTCTGATGCTAGAAACGAATAACTGGAATGACCTAGGGGAAAAGTACACACACCACTGTAATCGGTCGACTTTCTGCTTTCAGATGCAACAGGAAATAATCGATTTCGTCAATCCGTTCGCGAGATATGGGAGTTTGAAATTAAGGAATGGTTGCGAAACCATCAAAATTTTCGCAATTCTGATGCTAGAAACGAATAACTGGAATGACCTAGGGGAAAAGTACACACACCACTGTAATCGGTCGACTTTCTGCTTTCAGATGCAACAGGAAATAATCGAGTTCGTCAATCCGTTCGCGAGATATGGGAGTTTGAAGTTAAGGAATGGTTGAGAGACCATCACAATTTTCGCAAGTCTGATACTCGAAACCAATAACTACTACGGCCTGGGGGAAAAGTACACACACCATTGTAATGGGGCGAGATTCTACTTTCAGATGCAACAGGAATTTTTCGAGTTCGTCAATCCGTTCGCGAGGTATGGGAGTTTGAAGTTAAGGAATGGTTGAGAAACCATCAAAATTTTCGCAAGTGTGATACTCGAAACCAATAAGTGGAATGGCCTAGGGGCAAGCTACACACACCATAGTAATGGGGCGAGTTTCTACTTTCAGATGCAACAGGAATTCCTCGAGTTCGTCAATCCGTTCGCGAAATACGGGAGTTTGAAGTTAAGGAATGATTGAGAAACCATCAAAATTTTCGCAAGTCTGATACTCGAAACCAATAACTACAAAGACCTAGGGGAAAAATACACATAACTTTGTAATCGGGCGAGTTTCTGCTTTCAGATGCAACAGGAATATCTCGAGCTCGTCAATCCGTTCGCGAGATATGGGAGTTTGAAGTTAAGGAATGGTTGAGAAACCATCAAAATTTTCGCAATTCTGATACAAATAACTGGAACGGCCTAGGGGAGAAGTACACACACCATTGTAATCGGGCAAGTTTCAACTTTCAGATGCAACAGGAACTTCTCGAGTTCGCCATTCCGTTGGCGAGGTATCGGAGTTTGAATTTAAGGAATGGTTGAGAGACCATCACAATTTTCGCAAGTCTGATACTCGAAACCAATAACTACTATGGCCTAGGGCAAAAGTACACACACCATTGTAATGGGGCGAGATTCTACTTTCAGAAGCAACAGGAATTTTTCGAGTAAGTCAATCCGTTCGCGAGGTATGGGAGTTTGAAGTTAAGGAATGGTTGAGAAACCATCAAAATTTTCGCAAGTGTGATACTCGAAACCAATAAGTGGAATGGCCTAGGGGAAGAGTACACATACCATTGTAATCGGGCGAGTTTCTGTTTTCAGATGCAACAGGAATTTCTCGTGTTCGTCAATCAGTTCGCGAGATATGGGAGTTTGAAATTAAGGAATGGTTGAGAAACAATCACAGTTTTCGCAAATCTGATACTCGAAACCAATAACTACTATGGCCTGGGGGAAGAATACACATATCTTTGCAATCGAGCGAGCTTCTACTTTCAGATGCAACAGGAATTTCTCGAGTTCGTTAATCCGTTGGCGAGATATGGGAGTTTGAAGTTGAGGAATGGTTGAGAAACCATCAAAATGTTCGCAATTCTGATGCTAGAAACGAATAACTGGAATGACCTAGGGGAAAAGTACACACACCATTGTAATCGGTCGACCTTCTGCTTTCAGATGCAACAGGACATAATCGAGTTCATCAATCCGTTCGCGAGATTTGGGAGTTTGAAGTTAAGGAATGGTTGAGAGACCATCACAATTTTCGCAAGTCTGATACTCGAAACCAATAACTACTATGGCCTGGGGGAAAAATACACATACCTTTGCAATCGGGCGAGTTTCTACTTTCAGATGCAACAGGAATTTCTCGAGTTCGACAATCCGTTCGCGAGATATGGGAGTTTGAAGTTAAGGAATGGTTGAGAAACCATCAAAATTTTCGCAAGTCTGATACTCGAAACCAATAACTACTATGGCCTAGGGCAAAAATACACACACCGTTGTAATCGGACGAGTTTCTGGTTTCAGATGCAACAGGAACTTCTCGAGTTCGTCAATCCGTTCGCGAGATATGGGAGTTTGAAGTTAAGGAATGCTTGAGAAACCATCAAAATTTTCGCAAGTCTGATACTCGAAACCAATAACTACCATGGCCTAGGGTAATAATGCACATACCTTTGTAATCGGGCGAGTTTCTACTTTCAGATGCAATAGGAATTTCTCGAGTTCGTCAATCCGTTTGCGAGATATGGGAGTTTGAAGTTAAGGAATGGTTGAGAAACTATCAAAATTTTGGCAAGTGTGATACTCGAAATCAATAACTGGAATGGCCTAGGGGAAAAGTACACATACCATTGTAATGGGGAGAGTTTCTACTTTCAGATGAAACAGGAATTTCTCGAGTTTGTCAATCCGTTCGCGAGATATGGGAGTTTGAAGTTAAAGAATGGTTGAGAGACCATCACAATTTTCGCAAGTCTGATACTCGAAACCAATAACTACTATGTCCTAGGGGAAAAATACACATAGCGTTGTAATCGGGAGAGTTTCTATTTTCAGATGCAACAGAAATATTTCGGATTCGTCAATCCGTTCGCGAAATATGGGAGTTTGGAGTTAAGGAATGGTTGAGAAACCATAAAAATTTTCGCAAGTCTGATACTCGAAACCAATAACTACAAAGGCCTAGGGGAAAAATACACATACCTTTGCAATCGGGCGAGTTTCTACTTTCAGATGTAACAGGAACTTCTCGAGCTCGTCAATCCGTTCGTGAGATATGGGAGTTTGAAATTAAGGAACGGTTGAGAAACAATCACAATTTTCGCAAGTCTGATACTCGAAACCAATAACTACTGTGGCCTAGGGGTGAAATACACATACCTTTGTAATCGGGCGAGTTTCTACTTTCAGATGCAACAGGAATTTCTCGAGTTCGTCAATCCGTTCGCGAGATATGGGAGTTTGAAGTTAAGGAATGGTTGAGAAACCATCAAAATTTTCCCAAGTCTGATACTCGAAACCAATAACTACAACGGCCTAGGGGAAAAATACACGTAGCATTGTAATCGGGGGAGTTTCTACTTTCAGATGCAACAGAAATTTTTCGGATTCGTCAATCCGTTCGCGAGATATGGGAGTTTGAAGTTAAGGAATGGTTGAGAAACCGTCAAAATTTTCGCAAGTCTGATACTCGAAACCAATAACTACATTGGCCTAGAGGAAAAATACACGCAGCATTGTAATCGGGGGAGTTTCTATTTCCAGATGCAACAGAAATTTTTCAGATTCGTCAATCCGTTCGCGAGATATGGGAGTTTGAAGTTAAGGAATGGTTGAGAAACCATCAAAATTTTCGCAAGTCTGATACTCGAAACCAATAACTACAATGGCCTAGGGGAAAAATACACGTAGCATTGTAATCGGGGGAGTTTCTATTTTCAGATGCAACAGAAATTTTTCGGTGTCGTCAATCCGTTCGCCAGATATGGGAGTTGGAAGTTAAGGAATGGTTGAGAAACCATCAAAATTTTCGCAAGTCTGATACTCGAAACCAATAACTACAATTGCCTAGGGCAAAAATACACATAGCATTGTAATCGGGGGAGTTTCTATTTTCAGATGCAACAGAAATTTTTCGGATTCGTCAATCCGTTCGCGAGATATGGGAGTTTGAAGTTAAGGAATGGTTGAGAAACCATCAAAACTTTCGCAATTCTGATACTCGAAACCAATAACTACTATGGCCTAGGGCAAAAATACACATACCGTTGTAATCGGACTAGTTTCTGGTTTCAGATGCAACAGGAATTTATCGAGTTCGTAAATCCGTTCGCGAGATATGGGAGTTTGAAATTAAGGTACGGTTGAGAAACCATCAAAACTTTCGCTGGTCTGATACTCGAAACCAATAACTACTATGGCCTATGGCAAAAATACACATACCGTTGTAATCGGGCGAGTTTCTACTTTCAGATGCAACAGGATTTTCTCGAGTTCGTCAATCCGTTCGCGAGATATGGGAGTTTGAAGTTAAGGAATGGTTGAGAAACCATCAAAATTTTCGCAAGACTGATACTCGAAACCAATAACTACAAAGGCTTAGGGGAAAAATACACATACCGTTGTAATCGGGAGAGTTTCTTCTTCCAGATGCAACCGGAATGTCTCGTGTTCGCTAATCCGTTCGCGAGATATGGAAGTTTGAAATTAAGGAACGGTTGTGTAACCATAAAAATTTTCGCAAATCTGATACTCGAAACCAATAATTACAAAGGCTTAGGGGAAGAACACGCATACCGTTGTAATCGGGAGAGTTTCTTCGTCCAGATGCAACAGGAATTTCTCGTGTTCGTCAATCCGTTCGCGAGATATGGGAGTTTGAAGTTAAGGAATGTTTGAGAAACAATCACAATTTTCCCAAGTCGGATACTCGAAACCAATAACTACTGTGGCCTAGGCGAAAAATACACTTACCTTTGTAATTGGGCGAGTTTCTACATTCAGATGCAACAGGAATTTCTCGAGTTCGTCAATGCGTTCGCGAGATATGGGAGTTTGAAGTTAAGGAATGGTTGAGAAAAGCATCAAAATTTTCCCAAGTCTGATACTCGAAACCAATAACTACAAAGGCCTAGGGGAAAAATACACATACCTTTGCAATCGGGCGAGTTTCTACTTTCAGATGCAACAGGAATTTCTCGAGCTCGTCAATCCGTTCGCGAGATATGGGAGTTTGAAATTAAGGAATGGTTGAGAAACCATCAAAATTTTCGCAAGTCTGATACTCGAAACCAATAACTACAATTGCCTAGGGCAAAAATACACATAGCATTGTAATCGGGGGAGTTTCTATTTTCAGATGCAACAGAATTTTTTCGGATTCGTCAATCCGTTCGCGAGATATGGGAGTTTCAAGTTAAGGAATGGTTGAGAAACCATCAAAACTTTCGCAATTCTGATACTCGAAACCAATAACTACTATGGCCTAGGGCAAAAATACACATACCGTTGTAATCGGACGAGTTTCTGGTTTCAGATGCAACAGGAATTTATCGAGTTCGTAAATCCGTTCGCGAGATATGGGAGTTTGAAATTAAGGATCGGTTGAGAAACCATCAAAACTTTCGCTGGTCTGATACTCGAAACCAATAACTACTATGGCCTAGGGCAAAAATACACATACCGTTGTAATCGGACGAGTTTCTACTTTCAGATGCAACAGGAATTTCTCGAGTTCGTCAATCCGTTCGCGAGATATGGGAGTTTGAAGTTAAGGAATGGTTGAGAAACCATCAAAATTTTCGCAAAGCTGATACTCGAAACCAATAACTACAAAGGCTTAGGGGAAAAATACACATACCGTTGTAATCGGGAGAGTTTCTTCTTCCAGATGCAACCGGAATTTCTCGTGTTCGCTAATCCGTTCGCGAGATATGGGAGTTTGAAATGAAGGAATGGTTGAGAAACCATCACAATTTTCGCCAGTCTGATACTCGAAACCAATCACTACTGTGGCCTAGGGGTGAAATACACATTACTTTGTAATCGGGCGAGTTTCTACTTTCAGATGCAACAGGAATTTCTCGAGTTCGTCAATCCGTTCGCGAGATATGGGAGATTGAATTTAAGGAATGGTTGAGAAACCATCAAAATTTTTGCAAGTCTGATACTCGAAACCAATAACTACAAAGGCCTAGGGGAAAAATACACATACCTTTGCAATCGGGCGAGTTTCTACTTTCAGATGCAACAGGAATTTCTCGAGCTCGTCAATCCGTTCGCGAGATATGGGAGTTTGAAATTAAGGAATGGTTGAGAAACCATCACAATTTTCGCAAGTCTGATACTCGAAACCAATAACTACTATGGCCTAGGAGAAAAATACACATACCTTTGTAATCGCGCGAGTTTCTACTTTCAGATGCAACAGGAATTTCTCGAGTTCGTCAATCCGTTCGCGAGATATGGGAGTTTGAAGTTAAGGAATGGTTGAGAAACCATCAAAATTTTCCCAAGTCTGATACTCGAAACCAATAACTACAAAGCCCCAGGGGAAAAATACACATACATTTGTAATCGGGCGAGTTTCTACTTTCAGGTGCAACAGGAATTTCTCGAGCTCGTCAATTCGTTCGCGAGATATGGGAGTTTGAAATTAAGGAATGGTTGAGAAACCATCAATTTTCGCAAGTCGGATACTCGAAACCAATAACTACTATGGCCTAGGAGAAAAATACACATACCTTTGTAATCGCGCGAGATTCTACTTTCAGATGCAACAGTAATTTCTCGAGTTCGTCAATCCGTTCGCGAGATATGGGAGTTTGAAGTTAAGGAATGGTTGAGAAACCAACAAAATTTTCCCAAGTCTGATACTCGAAACCAATAACTACAAAGCCCCAGGGGAAAAATACACATACCTTTGTAATCGGGCGAGTTTCTACTTTCCGGTGCAACAGGAATTTCTCGAGCTCGTCAATCCGTTCGTGAGATATGGGAGTTTGAAATTAAGGAACGGTTGAGAAACAATCACAATTTTCGCAAGTCTGATACTCGAAACCAATAACTACTCTGGCCTAGGGGTGAAATACACATACCTTTGTAATCGGGCGAGTTTCTACTTTCAGATGCAACAGGAATTTCTCGAGTTCGTCAATCCGTTCGCGAGATATGGGAGTTTGAATTTAAGGAATGGTTGAGAAACCATCAAAATTTTCGCAAGTCTGATACTCGAAACCAATAACTACAAAGGCCTAGGGGAAAAATACACATACCTTTGAAATCGGGCGAGTTCCTACTTTCAGATGCAACAGGAATTTCTCGAGCTCGTCAATCCGTTCGCGAGATATGGGAGTTTGAAATTAAGGAATGGTTGAGAAACCATCACAATTTTCGCAAGTCTGATACTCGAAACCAATAACTACTATGGCCTAGGAGAAAAATACACATACCTTTGTAATCGCGCGAGTTTCTACTTTCAGATGCAACAGGAATTTCTCGAGTTCGTCAATCCGTTCGCGAGATATGGGAGTTTGAAGTTAAGGAATCGTTGAGAACCCATCAAAATTTTCCCAAGTCTGATACTCGAAACCAATAACTACAAAGCCCCAGGGGAAAAATACACATACATTTGTAATCGGGCGAGTTTCTACTTTCAGGTGCAACAGGAATTTCTCGAGCTCGTCAATTCGTTCGCGAGATATGGGAGTTTGAAATTAAGGAATGGTTGAGAAACCATCAATTTTCGCAAGTCTGATACTCGAAACCAATAACTACTATGGCCTAGGAGAAAAATACACATACCTTTGTAATCGCGCGAGATTCTACTTTCAGATGCAACAGGAATTTCTCGAGTTCGTCAATCCGTTCGCGAGATATGGGAGTTTGAAGTTAAGGAATGGTTGAGAAACCAACAAAATTTTCCCAAGTCTGATACTCGAAACCAATAACTACAAAGCCCCAGGGGAAAAATACACATACCTTTGTAATCGGGCGAGTTTCTACTTTCCGGTGCAACAGGAATTTCTCGAGCTCGTCAATCCGTTCGTGAGATATGGGAGTTTGAAATTAAGGAACGGTTGAGAAACAATCACAATTTTCGCAAGTCTGATACTCGAAACCAATAACTACTCTGGCCTAGGGGTGAAATACACATACCTTTGTAATCGGGCGAGTTTCTACTTTCAGATGCAACAGGAATTTCTCGAGTTCGTCAATCCGTTCGCGAGATATGGGAGTTTGAATTTAAGGAATGGTTGAGAAACCAACAAAATTTTCCCAAGTCTGATACTCGAAACCAATAACTACAAAGCCCCAGGGGAAAAATACACATACCTTTGTAATCGGGCGTGTTTCTACTTTCCGGTGCAACAGGAATTTCTCGAGCTCGTCAATCCGTTCGTGAGATATGGGAGTTTGAAATTAAGGAACGGTTGAGAAACAATCACAATTTTCGCAAGTCTGATACTCGAAACCAATAACTACTCTGGCCTAGGGGTGAAATACACATACCTTTGTAATCGGGCGAGTTTCTACTTTCAGATGCAACAGGAATTTCTCGAGTTCGTCAATCCGTTCGCGAGATATGGGAGTTTGAATTTAAGGAATGGTTGAGAAACCATCAAAATTTTCGCAAGTCTGATACTCGAAACCAATAACTACAAAGGCCTAGGGGAAAAATACACATACCTTTGAAATCGGGCGAGTTCCTACTTTCAGATGCAACAGGAATTTCTCGAGCTCGTCAATCCGTTCGCGAGATATGGGAGTTTGAAATTAAGGAATGGTTGAGAAACCATCACAATTTTCGCAAGTCTGATACTCGAAACCAATAACTACTATGGCCTAGGAGAAAAATACACATACCTTTGTAATCGCGCGAGTTTCTACTTTCAGATGCAACAGGAATTTCTCGAGCTCGTCAATCCGTTCGCGAGATATGGAAGTTTGAAATTAAGGAACGGTTGAGAAACCATCAAAATTTTCGCGAGTCTGATACTCGAAACCAATAACTACAAAGGCTTAGGGGAAAAATACACATACCGTTGTAATCGGGAGAGTTTCTTCTTCCAGGTGCAACCGGAATTTCTCGTGTTCGTCAATCCGTTCGCGAGATATGGGAGTTTGAAGTTAAGGAACGGTTGAGAAACAATCACAATTTTCGCAAGTCTGATACTCCAAACCAATAACTACAAAGGCTTAGGGGAAAAATACACATACCGTTGTAATCGGGAGAGTTTCTTCTTCCAGGTGCAACCGGAATTTCTCGTGTTCGTCAATCCGTTCGCGAGATATGGGAGTTTGAAGTTAAGGAACGGTTGAGAAACCATCAAAATTTTCGCAAGTGTGATACTCGAAACCAATAAGTGGAATGGCCTAGGAGAAAGCTACACACACCATAGTAATGGGGCGAGTTTCTACTTTCAGATGCAACAGGAATTCCTCGAGTTCGTCAATCCGTTCGCGAAATACGGGAGTTTGAAGTTAAGGAATGGTTGAGAGACCATCACAATTTTCGCAAGTCTGATACTCCAAACCAATAACTACTGTCGCCTAGGGGAAAAATACACATACCTGGGTAATTGGGCGAGTTTCTACTTTCAGATGCAACAGGAATTTCTCGAGTATGTCAATCCGTTAGCGCGATATGGGAGTTTGAAGTTAACGAATGGTTGAGAAAACATCAAAATTTTCACAAGTCTGATACTCGAAACCAATAACTACTATGGCCTGGGGGAAGAGTACACACACCATTGTAATGGGGCGAGATTCTACTTTCAGAAGCAACAGGAATTTTTCGAGTTCGTCAATCCGTTCGCGTGGTATGGGAGTTTGAAGTTAAGGAATGGTTGAGAAACCATCAAAATTTTCGCAAGTGTGATACTCGAAACCAATAAGTGGAATGGCCTAGGAGAAAGCTACACACACCATAGTAATGGGGCGAGTTTCTACTTTCAGATGCAACAGGAATTCCTCGAGTTCGTCAATCCGTTCGCGAAATACGGGAGTTTGAAGTTAAGGAATGGTTGAGAGACCATCACAATTTTCGCAAGTGTGATACTCGAAACCAATAACTACTATGGCCTGGGGGAAGAATACACATACCTTTGCAATCGGGCGAGTTTCTACTTTCAGATGCAACAGCAATTTCTCGAGTTCGACAATCCGTTCGCGAGATATGGGAGTTTGAAGTTAAGGAATGGTTGAGAAACCATCAAAATTTTCGCAAGTCTGATACTCGAAACCAATAACTACTATGGCCTAGGGCAAAAATACACATACCGTTGTAATCGGACGAGTTTCTGGTTTCAGATGCAACAGGAACTTCTCGAGTTCGTCAATCCGTTCGCGAGATATGGGAGTTTGAAGTTAAGGAATGGTTGAGAAACCATCACAATTTTCGCAATTCTGATGCTAGAAACGAATAACTGGAATGACCTAGGGAAAAAGTACACACACCATTGTAATCGGTCGACTTTCTGCTTTCAGATTTAACAGGAAATAATCGAGTTCGTCAATCCGTTCGCGAGATATGGGAGTTTGAAGTTAAGGAATGCTTGAGAAACCATCAAAGTTTTCGCGAGTCTGATACTCGAAACCAATAACTACAAAGGCTTAGGGGAAAAATACACGTACCGTTGTAATCGGGAGAGTTTCTTCTTCCAGATGCAACCGGAATTTCTCGTGTTCGTCAATCCGTTCGCGAGATATGGGAGTTTGAAGTTTAGGAATGGTTGAGAAACCATCTATATTTTGGCAAGTCTGTTACTCGAAACCAATAACTACTATAGCCTAGGGCAAAAATACACATACCGTTGTAATCGGGCGACTTTCTGCTTTCAGATGCAACAGGAATATCTCGAGTTCGTCAATCCTTTCGCGAGATATGGGAGTTTGAAGTGAAGGAATGGTTGAGAAACCATCAAAATTTGCGCTGGTCTGATACTCGAAACCTATAACTGGAATGGCCTAGGGGAAAAGCACACAAACCATTATAATCGGGCGAGCTTCTACTTTCAGATGCAACAGGAATTTCTCGAGTTCGTCAATCCTTTCGCGAGATATGGGAGTTTGAAGTGAAGGAATGGTTGAGAATCCATCAAAATTTTCGCTGGTCTGATACTCGAAACCCATAACTGGAATGGCCTAGGGGAAAAATACACAGAGCGTTGTAATCCGGCGAGTATCTGCTTTCAGATGCAATAGGAATTTTTCGAGTTCGTCAATCCGTTCGCGAGGTATGGGAGTTTGAAGTTAAGGAATGGTTGAGAAACCATCAAAATTTTCGCAAGTGTGATACTCGAAACCAATAAGTGGAATGGCCTAGGGGAAAGCTACACACACCATAGTAATGGGGCGAGTTTCTACTTTCAGATGCAACAGGAATTCCTCGAGTTCGTCAATCCGTTCGCGAAATACGGGAGTTTGAAGTTAAGGAATGGTTGAGAGACCATCACAATTTTCGCAAGTCTGATACTCGAAACCAATAACTACAAAGGCCTAGGGGAAAAATACACATACCTTTGTAATCGGGCGAGTTTCTACTTTCAGATGCAACAGGAATTTCTCGAGCTCGTCAATCCGTTCGCGAGATATGGAAGTTTGAATTTAAGGAACGGTTGAGAAACCATCAAAATTTTCGCGAGTCTGATACTCGAAACCAATAACTACAAAGGCTTAGGGGAAAAATACACATACCGTTGTAATCGGGAGAGTTTCTTCTTCCAGGTGCAACCGGAATTTCTCGTGTTCGTCAATCCGTTCGCGAGATATGGGAGTTTGAAGTTAAGGAACGGTTGAGAAACAATCACAATTTTCGCAAGTCTGATACTCCAAACCAATAACTACTGTCGCCTAGGGGAAAAATACACATACCTGGGTAATTGGGCGAGTTTCTACTTTCAGATGCAACAGGAATTTCTCGAGTATGTCAATCCGTTCGCGCGATATGGGAGTTTGAAGTTAACGAATGGTTGAGAAACCATCAAAATTTTCGCAATTCTGTTGCTAGAAACGGATAACTGGAATGACCTAGGGGAAAAGTACACACACCATTCTAATCGGTCGAGTTTCTAATTTCAGATGCAACGGGAAATAATCGAGTTCTTCAATCCGTTCGCGAGATATGGGAGTTTGAAGTTAAGGAATGGTTGAGAAACCATCAAAATTTTCCCAAGTCTGATACTCGAAACCAATAACTACAAAGGCCTAGCGGAAAAATACACATACCTTTGTAATCGGGCGATTTTCTATTTTCAGATGCAACAGGAACCTCCCGAGTATGTCAATCCGTTCGCGAGATATGGGAGTTTGAAGTTAAGGAATGGTTGAGAGACCATCACAGTTTTCGCAAGTCTGATACTCGAAACCAATAACTACTATGGCCTGGGGGAAAAGTACACACACCATTGTAATGGGGCGAGATTCTACTTTCAGAAGCAACAGGAATTTTTCGAGTTCGTCAATCCGTTCGCGAGGTATGGGAGTTTGAAGTTAAGGAATGGTTGAGAAACCATCAAAATTTTCGCAAGTGTGTTACTCGAAACCAATAAGTGGAATGGCCTAGGGGAAAGCTACACACACCATAGTAATGGGGCGAGTTTCTACTTTCAGATGCAACAGGAATTCCTCGAGTTCGTCAATCCGTTCGCGAAATACGGGAGTTTGAAGTTAAGGAATGGTTGAGAGACCATCACAATTTTCGCAAGTGTGATACTCGAAACCAATAACTACTATGGCCTGGGGGAAGAATACACATACCTTTGCAATCGGGCGAGTTTCTACTTTCAGATGCAACAGCAATTTCTCGAGTTCGACAATCCGTTCGCGAGATATGGGAGTTTGAAGTTAAGGAATGGTTGAGAAACCATCAAAATTTTCGCAAGTCTGATACTCGAAACCAATAACTACTATGGCCTAGGGCAAAAATACACATACCGTTGTAATCGGACGAGTTTCTGGTTTCAGATGCAACAGGAACTTCTCGAGTTCGTCAATCCGTTCGCGAGATATGGGAGTTTGAAGTTAAGGAATGGTTGAGAAACCATCACAATTTTCGCAATTCTGATGCTAGAAACGAATAACTGGAATGACCTAGGGAAAAAGTACACACACCATTGTAATCGGTCGACTTTCTGCTTTCAGATTTAACAGGAAATAATCGAGTTCGTCAATCCGTTCGCGAGATATGGGAGTTTGAAGTTAAGGAATGCTTGAGAAACCATCAAAGTTTTCGCGAGTCTGATACTCGAAACCAATAACTACAAAGGCTTAGGGGAAAAATACACGTACCGTTGTAATCGGGAGAGTTTCTTCTTCCAGATGCAACCGGAATTTCTCGTGTTCGTCAATCCGTTCGCGAGATATGGGAGTTTGAAGTTTAGGAATGGTTGAGAAACCATCTATATTTTGGCAAGTCTGTTACTCGAAACCAATAACTACTATAGCCTAGGGCAAAAATACACATACCGTTGTAATCGGGCGACTTTCTGCTTTCAGATGCAACAGGAATATCTCGAGTTCGTCAATCCTTTCGCGAGATATGGGAGTTTGAAGTGAAGGAATGGTTGAGAAACCATCAAAATTTGCGCTGGTCTGATACTCGAAACCTGTAACTGGAATAGCCTAGGGGAAAAGCACACAAACCATTATAATCGGGCGAGCTTCTACTTTCAGATGCAACAGGAATTTCTCGAGTTCGTCAATCCTTTCGCGAGATATGGGAGTTTGAAGTGAAGGAATGGTTGAGAATCCATCAAAATTTTCGCTGGTCTGATACTCGAAACCTATAACTGGAATGGCCTAGGGGAAAAATACACAGAGCGTTGTAATCCGGCGAGTATCTGCTTTCAGATGCAATAGGAATTTTTCGAGTTCGTCAATCCGTTCGCGAGATATGGGAGTTTGAAGTTAAGGAATGGTTGAGAAACCATCAAAATTTTCGCAAGTTTGATACTCGAAACCAATAACTGGAATGGCCTAGAGGAAAAGAACACATACCGTTCCAATCGGGCGAGTTTCTACATTTAGATGCAACAGGAATATCTCAAGTTCGTCAACCCGCTCGCGAGATATGGGAGTTCGAAGTTAAGTAATGGTTGAGAAACCGTCAAAATTTTCGCTGGTCTGATACTCGAAACCTATAACTGGAATGGCCTAGTGGTAAAGAACACACACCTTTGTAATCGGGAGAGTTTCTACTCTCAGATGCAACAGGAATTTCTCCTGTTCGTCAATCCGTTCGCGAGATGTGGGAGTTTGAAGTTAAGGAATGGTTGATAAAGCATCAAAATCTTCGCAAGTCTGATACTCGAAACCAATAACTACAAAGACCTAGGGGAAAAATACACATACCGTTGTAATCGGGCGAGATTCTGCTTTCAGATGCAACAGGAATTTCTCGAGTTCGTCAATCCGTTCGCGAGATATGGGAGTCTGGAGTTAAGAGACGGTTGAGAATCCATCAAAATTTTCGCAATTCTGATGCTAGAAACGAATAACTGGAATGGCCTAGTGGAAAAGGACACATACCGTTGCAATCGGGCGAGTTTCTACATTCAGATGCAACAGGAATAGCTCGAGTGCGACAATCCGCTCGCGAGATATGGGAGTTCGAAGTTAAGTAATGGTTGAGAAACCGTCAAAATTTTCGCTGGTCTGATACTCGAAACCTATAACTGGAATGGCCTAGGGGTAAAGAACACACACCTTTGTAATCGGGAGAGTTTCTACTCTCAGATGCAACAGGAATTTCTCCAGTTCGTCAATCCGTTCGCGAGATGTGGGAGTTTGAAGTTAAGGAATGGTTGATAAAGCATCAAAATCTTCGCAAGTCTGATACTCGAAACCAATAACTACAAGGACCTAGGGTAAAAATACACATACCGTTGTAATCGGGCGAGTTTCTACTTTCAGATGCAACAGGAATTTCTCGAGTTCGTCAATCCGTTCGCGAGATATGGGAGTCTGGAGTTAAGAGACGGTTGAGAATCCATCAAAATTTTCGCAATTCTGATGCTAGAAACGAATAACTGGAATGGCCTAGTGGAAAAGAACACATACCGTTGCAATCGGGCGAGTTTCTACATTCAGATGCAACAGGAATATCTCGAGTGCGTCAATCCGCTCGCGAGATATGGGAGTTCGAAGTTAAGTAATGGTTGAGAAACCGTCAAAATTTTCGCTGGTCTGATACTCGAAACCTATAACTGGAATGGCCTAGGGGTAAAGCACACACACCGTTGTAATCGGGCGAGTTTCTACTTTCAGATACAACAGGAATTTCGCGAGTTCGTCAATCCGTTCCTGAGATATGCGAGTTTGAAGTTAAGGAATGGTTGAGAATCCATCAAAATTTTCGCAAATCTGATACTCGAAACCAATAACTGGAATGGCCTAGGGGAAAAGTACACACATCATTGTAATCGGGCGAGTTTCTACTTTCAGATGCAACAGGAATTTCTCGAGTTCGTCAATCCGTTCGCGAGATATGGGAGTTTGAAGTTAAGGAATGGTTGAGAATCCATCAAAATTTTCGCAAATCTGATACTCGAAACCAATAACAGGAATGGCCTAGGGGAAAAGTACACACATCATTGTAATCGGGCGAGTTTCTACTTTCAGATGCAACAGGAATTTCTCGAGTTCGTCAATCCGTTCGCGAGATATGGGAGCTTGAATTTAAGGAATGGTTGAGAAACCATCAAAATTTTCGGAATCTGATACTCGAAACCAATAACTACTATGGTCTAGGGCAGAAATACACATACCGTTGTAATCGGGCGAGCTTCTGCTTTCAGATGCAACAGGAATTTCTCGAGTTCGTCAATCCTTTCGCGAGATATGCGAGTTTGAAATTAAGGAATGGTTGAGAAGCCATCAAAATTTTCGCAAGTCTGATACTCGAAACAAATAACTACAATGGCCAAGGGGAAAAATACACATACCGTTGTAATCGGGCGAGTTTCTGCTTTCAGATGCAACAGGAATTTCTCGAGTTCGTCAATCCGTTCGCGAGATATGGGAGTTTGAAGTTAAGGAATGGTTGAGAAACCATAAAAACTTTGCAAGTCTCTTACTCGAAACGAATAACTGGAATGGCCTAGGGGAAAAGCAGGCACACCACTGTGATCGGGCGAGTTTCTACTTTCAGATGCAACGGGAGTTTCTCGAGTTCGTCAATCCGTTCGCGAGATATGGGAGTTTGAAATTGAGGAATGGTTGAGAAACCATCAAAATTTTCGCAAGTCTGATACTCGAAATCAATGACTACAATGGCCTAGGGGAAAAGTACACACACCATTGTAATCGGGAGAGTTTATACTTTCTGATGCAACAAGAATTTCTCGAGTTCGTCAATCCGTTCGCGAGATATGGGAGCTTGAAGTTAAGGAATGGTTGAGAAACCATCAAAATTTTCGGAGTATGATACTCGAAACCAATAACTACTATGGTCTAGGGGAAAAGTACACACACCATTGTAATCGGGAGGGTTTATACTTTCTGACGCAACAGGAATTTCTCGAGTTTGTCAATCCGTTCGCGAGATATGGGAGTTTGAAATTGAGGAATGGTTGAGAAACCATCAAAATTTTCGCAAGTCTGATACTCGAAATCAATGACTACAATGGCCTAGGGGAAAAGTACACACACCATTGTAATCGGGAGAGTTCATACTTTCTGATGCAACAAGAATTTCTCGAGTTCGTCAATCCGTTCGCGAGATATGGGAGCTTGAAGTTAAGGAATGGTTGAGAAACCCTCAAAATTTTCGGAATCTGATACTCGAAACCAATAACTACTATGGTCTAGGGCAAAAATACACATACCTTTGTAATCGGGCGAGTTTCTGCTTTCAGATGCAACAGGAATTTCTCAAGTTCGTCATTCCGTTCGCGAGATATGCGAGTCTGAAATTAAGGAATGGTTGAGAAACCATAAAAATTTTGCAAGTCTCTTACTCGAAACGAATAACTGGAATGGCCTAGGGGAAAAGCACACACACCTTTGTAATCGGGCGAGTTTTTACTTTCAGATGCAACAGGAGTTTCTCGAGTTCGACAATCCGTTCGCGAAATATGGGAGTTTGAAGTTAAGGAATGGTCGAGAAACCATCAAAATTTTCGCAAGTCTGATACTCGAAACCAATAACTACCATGGCCTAGGGGAAAAGTACACAAACCGTTGTAAACGGTCGAGTGTCTGCGTTCAGATGCAACAGGAATTTCTCGAGTTCGTCAATCCGTTCGCGAGATATGGGAGTTTGAGGTTAAGGAATGGTTGAGAAACCATCAAAATTTTCGCAAGTCAGATACTCGAAACCAATAACTACAATGGCCTGGGGCAAAAGTACACACACCATTGTAATCGGG